>NC_092235.1:27869975-27917475 GCF_036320965.1 Panulirus ornatus
ACATTTTTATAATGTAATTATATTTAAAGATAGTATGACTGTAAGATTACATTTTTATAATGTAATTATATTTAAAGATAGTATGACTGTAAGATTACATTTTTATAATGTAATTATATTTAAAGATAGTATGACTGTAAGATTACATTTTTATAATGTAATTATATTTAAAGATAGTATGACTGTAAGATTACATTTTTATAATGTAATTATATTTAAAGATAGTATGACTGTAAGATTACATTTTTATAATGTAATTATATTTAAAGATAGTATGACTGTAAGATTACATTTTTATAATGTAATTATATTTAAAGATAGTATGACTGTAAGATTACATTTTTATAATGTAATTATATTTAAAGATAGTATGACTGTAAGATTACATTTTTATAATGTAATTATATTTAAAGATAGTATGACTGTAAGATTACATTTTTATAAAGCTCGTATTTTTATCTGTATTGAACTTGTATTATTGTTGACCTGGGTCAGAGGAAGGTCAGTGGGTGTGACTCTTGACCTGGCACGACGTGTATGGATCCTGTTGTGCAACATGACCAGGGTTGTGACCTTGTCTCACGAACACATGACAACAATGAATGTTAAACTGGTTAGAGCAAGCTTAATAATCTCTCTCTCTCTCTCTCTCTCTCTCTCTCTCTCTCTCTCTCTCTCTCTCTCTCTCTCTCTCGTGACCAGCTCGGGAGAGTAGGTGACACACACACACACACACACACACACACAGCCTCGTTCCAAGAATGTAATTAAAGAGAGATTTTTTCCCCGTAATTGAACCATTAAGGAAGGAGGTGGACTGACGTGGGGTAATTAAGGTGTTGATGATAATGGTTGTTATGATGGTCAGGTTGTTACAACCGTTCTTCTCTCTGCTGTGATTGGCTACACTTTGGTCATGATGATCTCACCACAACGGTACGACGACCCCGTGATCATGACGGTACGACGACCCCGTGATCATGACGGTACGACGACCCCGTGATCATGACGGTACGACGACCCCGTGATCATGACGGTACGACGACCCCGTGATCATGACGGTACGACGACCCCGTGATCATGACGGTACGACGACCCCGTGGTCATGACGGTACGACGACCCCGTGATCATGACGGTACGACGACCCCGTGATCATGACGGTACGACGACCCCGTGATCATGACGGTACGACGACCCCGTGATCATGACGGTACGACGACCCCGTGATCATGACGGTACGACCACCCCGTGATCATGACGGTACGACGACCCCGTGATCATGACGGTACGACGACCCCGTGATCATGACGGTACGACGACCCCGTGATCATGACGGTACGACGACCCCGTGGTCATGACGGTACGACGACCCCGTGGTCATGACGGTACGACGACCCCGTGATCATGACGGTACGACCCCGTGATCATGACGGTACGACGACCCCGTGATCATGACGGTACGACGACCCCGTGATCATGACGGTACGACGACCCCGTGATCATGACGGTACGACGACCCCGTGATCATGACGGTACGACGACCCCGTGATCATGACGGTACGACGACCCCGTGATCATGACGGTACGACGACCCCGTGATCATGACGGTACGACGACCCCGTGATCATGACGGTACGACGACCCCGTGATCATGACGGTACGACGACCCCGTGGTCATGACGGTACGACGACCCCGTGATCATGACGGTACGACGACCCCGTGATCATGACGGTACGACGACCCCGTGATCATGACGGTACGACCCCGTGATCATGACGGTACGACGACCCCGTGATCATGACGGTACGACGACCCCGTGATCATGACGGTACGACCACCCCGTGATCATGACGGTACGACGACCCCGTGATCATGACGGTACGACGACCCCGTGATCATGACGGTACGACGACCCCGTGATCATGACGGTACGACCCCGTGGTCATGACGGTACGACGACCCCGTGGTCATGACGGTACGACGACCCCGTGATCATGACGGTACGACGACCCCGTGGTCATGACGGTACGACGACCCCGTGATCATGACGGTACGACGACCCCGTGATCATGACGGTACGACGACCCCGTGATCATGACGGTACGACGACCCCGTGATCATGACGGTACGACGACCCCGTGGTCATGACGGTACGACGACCCCGTGGTCATGACGGTACGACGACCCCGTGATCATGACGGTACGACGACCCCGTGGTCATGACGGTACGACGACCCCGTGATCATGACGGTACGACGACCCCGTGATCACGACGGTACGACCCCGTGATCATGACGGTACGACGGTACGAGTCTTTGGTATGACGGCTGGGGTACGTCCAAGGCCAGGCCATCAAGCCTTAAGGGTCGTACCGTCGTTTTGAAGCATCGTATCGTCTCTCAGGGGTCGTAGCGCCGTGCTCAGGGGTCGTAGCGCCGTGCTTAGGGGTCGTAGCGCCGTGCTCAGGGGTCGTAGCGCCGTGCTCAGGGGTCGTAGCGCCGTGTGGCAGGGGCTGAAGGCTGTCTTTGAGCA
Source organism: Panulirus ornatus (assembly GCF_036320965.1). Classification (NCBI taxonomy): domain Eukaryota; kingdom Metazoa; phylum Arthropoda; class Malacostraca; order Decapoda; family Palinuridae; genus Panulirus; species Panulirus ornatus. The sequence goes on from NC_092235.1 coordinate 27,872,510, forward strand.
GGAAGGTCAATATTGACCTTTGAAAGTTTTATTTCCTAGGAATGTTTGAGATCATGAACGGCTGGGCCGTGCGTGGGTCGTAAGTTCCAATCATGTATGAACAGATCAAACAGACTCGGTTCCTCTCAAAGTCATTTCTTTTGAACGTTGTAGAACAGATGTAGTGATGTGTTGCTCCCGTTTTCTGTGCTTTGTCTACGTCACGTGACGTAGAGGCCGCCCTGCCATTGGCTGGAGGGAATTTATGTAAGGCACGACGGTACGACCCTTGAACACGACGGTACGACCCGTGCCCACGACGGTACGACCCTTGAACACGACGGTACGACCCGTGAACACGACGGTAGATGGTAGATTGATAATATGGTGTTGTCATGATAATAGCGAGAGGTAGATGGTAAGGGGTAGAGTGGAGGAGGTGGGGTGGGGTGGGGGGGGGAGACCTGATAACCTCAGTGGTTGACCTGGCACAAGGTCAGGTTAACTGGGGGGGGGGGGAGGGGCTGGCTAATTGAAGGATCCGGTTAACTGGAGCGATGGGGGGGTCGGATCATTGAAGTGGGGATGGGGTCGGATAACTGGAGTGAGTGGGGGGGGGGGTTGGGGGTGGCCTGGAGTGAGTGGGGGGTTGGGGGTGGACTGGAGTGAGTGGGGGTTTGGGGGTGGACTGGAGTGAGTTGTGGGGGGTTGGGGGTGGACTGGAGTGAGTGGGGGGGTTGGGGTGGACTGGAGTGAGTTGTGGGGGGTTGGGGGTGGACTGGAGTGAGTTGTGGGGGTTTGGGGTGGACTGGAGTGAGTGGGGGGTTGGGGGTGGACTGGAGTGAGTTGTGGGGGGTTGGGGTGGACTGGAGTGAGTTGTGGGGGGTTGGGGGTGGACTGGAGTGAGTGGGGGGTTGGGGTGGACTGGAGTGAGTGGGGGGTTGGGGGTGGACTGGAGTGAGTGGGGGGTTGGGGGTGGACTGGCTGGCGAGTAGGTTGATGAGCCGTAGAGGAGGGGGTGGCCTGGCCTTGAAGGGGGGGTGGGGGGTGAATCAGTGGTGTAGTGTTTCTGTGTCCGCCCGGCGCACCACCTCAACCTGGGGGTTGACGTGGGTAGTGCAGGGGGGGTTGACGTGGGTGGAGCAGCGGGGGTTGACGTGGGTGGAGCAGCGGGGGTTGACGTGGGTGGAGCAGCGGGGGTTGACGTGGGTGGAGCAGCGGGGGTTGACGTGGGTAGTGCGGGGGGTTGACGTGGGTGGAGCAGCGGGGGTTGACGTGGGTGGAGCAGGAGGCAGTTGACGTGGGTAGTGCGGGGGGAGGGGAGGTGTGTTGACATAGTGGGTGGAGGGAATGTCTTTATTTCGTACATTACTATTACCACAAGGATGTTACTACCTACGTTACCCGTTACCCGTGTGTGTGTTACTACCTACGTTACCCGTGTGTGTGTGTGTGTTACTACCTACGTTACCCGTTACCCGTGTGTGTGTGTGTGTGTGTGTGTGTGTGTGTGTGTGTTACTACCTACGTTACCCGTTACCCGTGTGTGTGTGTGTGTGTGTGTGTGTGATTTATGTTTTATAATTGTGTTACATGTTACCTCTGTTCCATCTTACATCTCTAGTATCATCATTATCATTTTTATTATCATTATCATCATCATTATCATTATTATTATCATTATCATCATTATTATCATTATCATCATCATTATCATTATTATCATCATCATCAGCTGTGATGGTCATCACTTTACAGAGATGACGTCACTCCTCCAAGTATGATATACGATATGCTCTCCCCCCCTCCCCCCTCCCCCCCCTCCACCTCCCCCCTCCCGCACCCCTCCCCCCTCCCCCCCTCCCCTCCCTTGTGGTGGTTGTCATATGATATGTTAAGGTAGGCGTGTGTGTGTGTGTGTGTGTGTGTGTATGAGGTGTATGTCCTGGATTATTATTATTATTATTATCTTTATTATTATTATTATTATTATTATTATTATTATTATTATTACTTATAGATATGAAAATTATTAATTATTATTCTTGTTGTGCGCGTAGCATGTATAGCCACATACATCATGTATAGCATGTATAGCCACATACATCATGTATAGCATGTATCAGGTGTATCACAACCTTGGTGTTGACTCTGTGTTGCACAAGTTATGCAAAACTAGTTTGACCAGACAAGGTCAACTGGTTTGATCTAGTGTTACATGCATTATATGTGAGTTATATACACTGTACTATATGTGAGTTATATACACTGTACTATATGTGAGTTATATACACTGTACTATATGTGAGTTATATGCACTGTACTATATGTGAGTTATATACACTGTACTATATGTGAGTTATATACACTGTACTATATGTGAGTTATATACAGACTGTACTATATGTGAGTTATATACACTGTACTATATGTGAGCTATACAGACTGTAGTATATGTGAGTTATATACACTGTACTATATGTGAGTTATATACAGACTGTAGTATATATGTGAGTTATATAGACTGTATTATATGTGAGTTATATACACTGTAGTATTTATGTGAGCTATACAGACTGTAGTATATGTGAGTTATATACACTGTAGTATATATGTGAGCTATACAGACTGTAGTATATGTGAGTTATATACACTGTAGTATATATGTGAGCTATACAGACTGTAGTATATGTGAGAGCAAGATCATGTGGTGGTAAAGACCTGATTAATGGTGGAGGAATATTGTGTCCTTCAGCAGGTGGCAAGATGAACGATACAATGTCTTCACAAAATGTCTTCCTCACACACAGAAGGTCTTGCTCATGTCTTCCTCACACACAGAAGGTCTTGCTCATGTCTTCCTCACACACAGTAGGTCTTGCTCATGTCTTCCTCACACACAGTAGGTCTTGCTCATGTCTTCCTCACACACAGGTCTTGCTCATGTCTTCCTCACACACAGTAGGTCTTGCTCATGTCTTCCTCACACACAGTAGGTCTTGCTCATGTCTTCCTCACACACAGGTCTTGCTCATGTCTTCCTCACACACAGTAGGTCTTGCTCATGTCTTCCTCACACACAGTAGGTCTTGCTCATGTCTTCCTCACACACAGAAGGTCTTGCTCATGTCTTCCTCACACACAGAAGGTCTTGCTCATGTCTTCCTCACACACAGTAGGTCTTGCTCATGTCTTCCTCACACACAGGTCTTGCTCATGTCTTCCTCACAACACAGTAGGTCTTGCTCATGTCTTCCTCACACACAGTAGGTCTTGCTCATGTCTTCCTCACACACAGGTCTTGCTCATGTCTTCCTCACACACAGTAGGTCTTGCTCATGTCTTCCTCACACACAGTAGGTCTTGCTCATGTCTTCCTCACACACAGAAGGTCTTGCTCATGTCTTCCTCACACACAGTAGGTCTTGCTCATGTCTTCCTCACACACAGGTCTTGCTCATGTCTTCCTCACAACACAGTAGGTCTTGCTCATGTCTTCCTCACACACAGAAGGTCTTGCTCATGTCTTCCTCACACACAGAAGGTCTTGCTCATGTCTTCCTCACAACACAGTAGGTCTTGCTCATGTCTTCCTCACACACAGGTCTTGCTCATGTCTTCCTCACACACAGAAGGTCTTGCTCATGTCTTCCTCGCAACACAGTAGGTCTTGCTCATGTCTTCCTCACAACACAGTGTTCTCCTGCCGCTGGTCTTGTGTTCATGTTTGTGTTGCATTGTGAGCCTCGTAGTTTCATGTCTGGCTCACACGGACACATCAAAGTGGCTCGTAACGTAAGAGTTCAGACCTGTCAAGTGCTGGGGGTCCAGGCCTGTCAAGTGCTGGGGGTCCAGGCCTGTCAAGTGCTGGGGGTCCAGGCCTGTCAAGTGCTGGGGGTCCAGGCCTGTCAAGTGCTGGGGGTCCAGGCCTGTCAAGTGCTGGGGGTCCAGGCCTGTCAAGTGCTGGGGGTCCAGGCCTGTCAAGTGCTGGGGGTCCAGGCCTGTCAAGTGCTGGGGGTCCAGGCCTGTCAAGTGCTGGGGGTCCAGGCCTGTCAAGTGCTGGGGGTCCAGGCCTGTCAAGTGCTGGGGTCCAGGCCTGTCAAGTGCTGGGGTCCAGGCCTGTCAAGTGCTGGGGTCCAGGCCTGTCAAGTGCTGGGGGTCCAGGCCTGTCAAGTGCTGGGGGTCCAGGCCTGTCAAGTGCTGGGGTCCAGGCCTGTCAAGTGCTGGGGTCCAGGCCTGTCAAGTGCTGGGGGTCCAGGCCTGTCAAGTGCTGGGGGTCCAGGCCTGTCAAGTGCTGGGGGTCTAGGCCTGTCAAGTGCTGGGGGTCCAGGCCTGTCAAGTGCTGGGGGTCCAGGCCTGTCAAGTGCTGGGGGTCCAGGCCTGTCAAGTGCTGGGGGTCCAGGCTTGTCAAGTGCTGGGGGTCCAGGCCTGTCAAGTGCTGGGATGCAGGGTTGTCAAGGGCTGGGATGCAGGGTTGCTAACGAACGCAGAGAACCTTCCCCCACAACAGTTGGTACACCTGACCACGATAATGGTATAACTAACACTCAAGCTGTGGAAACCTAACACTCAAGCTGTGGAAACCTAACGCTCAAGCTGTGGAAACCTAACACTCAAGCTGTGGAAACCTAACGCTCAAGCTGTGGAAACCTAACGCTTAAGCTGTGGAAACTTAACACTCAAGCTGTGGAAACCTAACGCTCAAGCTGTGGAAACCTAACGCTTAAGCTGTGGAAACTTAACACTCAAGCTGTGGAAACTTAACACTCAAGCTGTGGAAACCTAACGCTCAAGCTGTGGAAACCTAACGCTCAAGCTGTGGAAACTTTACGCTTAAGCTGTGGAAACTTAACACTCAAGCTGTGGAAACTTAACACTCAAGCTGTGGAAACTTAACGCTCAAGCTGTGGAAACTTAACACTCAAGCTGTGGAAACTTAACACTCAAGCTGTGGAAACCTAACACTCAAGCTGTGGAAACCTAACGCTTAAGCTGTGGAAACTTAACACTCAAGCTGTGGAAACCTAACACTCAAGCTGTGGAAACTTAACACTCAAGCTGTGGAAACTTAACGCTCAAGCTGTGGAAACTTAACACTCAAGCTGTGGAAACTTAACACTCAAGCTGTGGAAACCTAACACTCAAGCTGTGGAAACTTAACACTCAAGCTGTGGAAACTTAACGCTTAAGCTGTGGAAACTTAACACTCAAGCTGTGGAAACTTAACACTCAAGCTGTGGAAACCTAACACTCAAGCTGTGGAAACTTAACACTCAAGCTGTGGAAACTTAACACTCAAGCTGTGGAAACTTAACACTCAAGCTGTGGAAACTTAACACTCAAGCTGTGGAAACCTAACACTCAAGCTGTGGAAACCTAACGCTTAAGCTGTGGAAACTTAACACTCAAGCTGTGGAAACCTAACACTCAAGCTGTGGAAACTTAACACTCAAGCTGTGGAAACTTAACGCTCAAGCTGTGGAAACTTAACACTCAAGCTGTGGAAACCTAACGCTCAAGCTGTGGAAACTTAACGCTTAAGCTGTGGAAACTTAACGCTCAAGCTGTGGAAACTTAACACTCAAGCTGTGGAAACCTAACGCTCAAGCTGTGGAAACTTAACGCTTAAGCTGTGGAAACTTAACACTCAAGCTGTGGAAACCTAACGCTCAAGCTGTGGAAACTTAACGCTCGTGTGGTAACGTGTGACAGACGAGGGGGGTGAGGGGGAGGGGGTGGTTAACGGGAGATAAAGAGTTCGTTATCAATGATCGACCTCAAACGAGCATCCAATAACGTAGGTAAGGCTGGTCGGGTCATTACGAGCGGTGGTTGGACCCAGCAAGGGTAATTGACCTCGGAACGACCAATTTGGGAAATGTGTGGGTAATTTATGAATGGCGGGTCGTGTCATTAGGCAGTGGGAGGTGCAGAACTGACTGTGGGGGAGGTTATAATGTTGGGGGTGGTGTTGGAGGTCAGGTTATATAGTGTTGGGGGTGGTGTTGGAGGTCAGGTTATATAGTGTTGGGGGTGGTGTTGGTGAGGTTATAATGTTGGGGGTGGTGTTGGAGGCCAGGTTATATAGTGTTGGGGGTGGTGTTGGAGGTCAGGTTATATAGTGTTGGGGGTGGTGTTGGAGGTCAGGTTATATAGTGTTGGGGGTGGTGTTGGAGGTCAGGTTATATAGTGTTGGGGGTGGTGTTGGAGGTCAGGTTATATAATGTTGGGGGTGGTGTTGGAGGTCAGGTTATATAGTGTTGGGGGTGGTGTTGGAGGTCAGGTTATATAATGTTGGGGGTGGTGTTGGAGGTCAGGTTATATAGTGTTGGGGGTGGTGTTGGAGGTCAGGTTATATAGTGTTGGGGGTGGTGTTGGAGGTCAGGTTATATAGTGTTGGGGGTGGTGTTGGTGAGGTTATAATGTTGGGGGTGGTGTTGGAGGCCAGGTTATATAGTGTTGGGGGTGGTGTTGGAGGTCAGGTTATATAGTGTTGGGGGTGGTGTTGGAGGTCAGGTTATATAGTGTTGGGGGTGGTGTTGGAGGTCAGGTTATATAGTGTTGGGGGTGGTGTTGGAGGTCAGGTTATATAATGTTGGGGGTGGTGTTGGAGGTCAGGTTATATAGTGTTGGGGGTGGTGTTGGAGGTCAGGTTATATAGTGTTGGGGGTGGTGTTGGAGGTCAGGTTATATAGTGTTGGGGGTGGTGTTGGAGGTCAGGTTATATAATGTTGGGGGTGGTGTTGGAGGTCAGGTTATATAGTGTTGGGGGTGGTGTTGGAGGTGAGGTTATATAGTGTTGGGGGTGGTGTTGGTGAGGTTATATAGTGTTGGGGGAGGTGTTGGAGGTCAGGTTATATAGTGTTGGGGGTGGTGTTGGAGGTGAGGTTATATAATGTTGGGGGTGGTGTTGGAGGCCAGGTTATATAGTGTTCGGGGTGGTGTTGGTGAGGTTATATAGTGTTGGGGGTGGTGTTGGAGGTGAGGTTATAATGTTGGGGGTGGTGTTGGAGGCCAGGTTATATAGTATTGGGGGTGGTGTTGGAGGTGAGGTTATAATGTTGGGGGTGGTGTTGGAGGTGAGATTATATAGTATTGGGGGCTGTGTTGGAGGTGAGGTTATATAGTGTTGGGGGCTGTGTTGGAGGTGAGGTTATATAGTGTTGCTGGCTGTGTTGGAGGTGAGGTTATATAGTGTTGAGGGCTGTGTTGGAGGTGAGGTTATATAGTGTTGCTGGCTGTGTTGGAGGTGAGGTTATATAGTGTTGCTGGCTGTGTTGGAGGTGAGGTTATATAGTGTTGGGGGCTGTGTTGGAGGTGAGGTTATATAGTGTTGGGGGCTGTGTTGGAGGTCGGGTTTTATAGTGTTGGGGCTGTGTTGGAGGTGAGATTATGTAGTATTGGGGGCTGTGTTGGAGGTGAGATTATATAGTATTGGGGGCTGTGTTGGAGGTGAGGTTATATAGTGTTGGGGGCTGTGTTGGAGGTCGGGTTTTATAGTGTTGGGGCTGTGTTGGAGGTGAGATTATGTAGTATTGGGGGCTGTGTTGGAGGTGAGATTATATAGTATTGGGGGCTGTGTTGGAGGTGAGGTTATATAGTGTTGGGGGCTGTGTTGGAGGTCGGGTTTTATAGTGTTGGGGCTGTGTTGGAGGTGAGATTATGTAGTATTGGGGGCTGTGTTGGAGGTGAGATTATATAGTATTGGGGGCTGTGTTGGAGGTGAGGTTATATAGTGTTGGGGGCTGTGTTGGAGGTCGGGTTTTATAGTGTTGGGGCTGTGTTGGAGGTGAGATTATATAGTATTGGGGGCTGTGTTGGAGGTGAGGTTATATAGTGTTGGGGGCTGTGTTGGAGGTCAGGTTTTATAGTGTTGGGGGCTGTGTTGGAGGTCGGGTTTTATAGTGTTGGGGCTGTGTTGGAGGTGAGATTATGTAGTATTGGGGGCTGTGTTGGAGGTGAGATTATATAGTATTGGGGGCTGTGTTGGAGGTCAGGTTTTATAGTGTTGGGGGCTGTGTTGGAGGTCGGGTTTTATAGTGTTGGGGCTGTGTTGGAGGTGAGATTATGTAGTATTGGGGGCTGTGTTGGAGGTGAGATTATATAGTATTGGGGGCTGTGTTGGAGGTGAGGTTATATAGTGTTGGGGCTGTGTTGGAGGTCGGGTTTTATAGTGTTGGGGCTGTGTTGGAGGTGAGATTATATAGTATTGGGGGCTGTGTTGGAGGTGAGGTTATATAGTGTTGGGGGCTGTGTTGGAGGTCGGGTTTTATAGTGTTGGGGCTGTGTTGGAGGTCGGGTTTTATAGTGTTGGGGCTGTGTTGGAGGTGAGATTATATAGTATTGGGGGCTGTGTTGGAGGTGAGGTTATATAGTGTTGGGGGCTGTGTTGGAGGTCGTGTTTTATAGTGTTGGGGTTGTGATATTGAAGTTTCAGTGTTGCAGTTGTGTTGGAGGTGAGAAATAGTAGGTTATGTGGTTATATATATATATATATATATATATATATATATATATATATATATATATATATATATATATATATATATATATAACGTTATGTATGTGTGTTGAGGGGGGGGGGGCGTTAGGTCGTAAAACCCTAACCTTAACATTAAGAATGTGGGGGCAAAACAGTGGTAAGCGAGGGCGTTGCTTTGGGGTGTTCTGCCAGAATATGGACGTGTCATATTGACCCTTACCTCCCGCCAGTGTTGACGAGGCTTCCATCTTGTGTTGCTTGTGGGTCAACACAGTGTTGGGATTGCTCGCTGAGGATTGGTTTTATACTGGTCGCTGATTGGACGTGGCCAACTGGCTCGTTATGAGCGATTAGGTGGTTGTGTTCATGATTGTGTGTGTGTGTGTGTGTGTGTGTGTGTAGCTGGGGGGTGTAGCGTTACAGCAGGGTGTAACGTGGTCCCGTTACGTCTTGTGTTACACGGTGTGACGTCAACTTAACACAGGAGGCTCCCGACGCCGATTGCAGCCAACATGGCTAGCATAGACGTGGGCTTAACATAGCAGTTACTACACTTAGTGGAGGCAACAGGGCTAGCATAGACGTGGGCTTAACATAGTAGTTACTACACTTAGTGGAGGCAACAGGGCTAGCATAGACGTGGGCTTAACATAGCAGTTACTACACTTAGTGGAGCCAACATGGCTAGCATAGACGTGGGCTTAACATAGCAGTTACTACACTTAGTGGAGGCAACAGGGCTAGCATAGACGTGGTCTTAACATAGCAGTTACTACACTTAGTGGAGCCAACAGGGCTAGCATAGACGTGGGCTTAACATAGCAGTTACTACACTTAGTGGAGGCAACAGGGCTAGCATAGACGTGGGCTTAACATAGCAGTTACTACACTTAGTGGAGCCAACAGGGCTAGCATAGACGTGGGCTTAACATAGCAGTTACTACACTTAGTGGAGGCAACAGGGCTAGCATAGACGTGGGCTTAACTTAGTAGTTACTACACTTAGTGGAGGCAACAGGGCTAGCATAGACGTGGGCTTAACATAGCAGTTACTACACTTAGTGGAGGCAACAGGGTTAGCATAGACGTGGGCTTAACATAGCAGTTACTACACTTAGTGGAGCCAACATGGCTAGCATAGACGTGGGCTTAACATAGCAGTTACTACACTTAGTGGAGGCAACAGGGCTAGCATAGACGTGGGCTTAACATAGCAGTTACTACACTTAGTGGAGGCAACAGGGCTAGTATAGACGTGGGCTTAACATAGCAGTTACTACACTTAGTGGAGCCAACAGGGCTAGCATAGACGTGGGCTTAACATAGCAGTTACTACACTTAGTGGAGGCAACAGGGCTAGCATAGACGTGGGCTTAACATAGCAGTTACTACACTTAGTGGAGGCAACAGGGCTAGCATAGACGTGGGCTTAACATAGCAGTTACTACACTTAGTGGAGCCAACATGGCTAGCATAGACGTGGGCTTAACATAGCAGTTACTACACTTAGTGGAGGCAACAGGGCTAGCATAGACGTGGGCTTAACATAGCAGTTACTACACTTAGTGGAGGCAACAGGGCTAGCATAGACGTGGGCTTAACATAGCAGTTACTACACTTAGTGGAGCCAACATGGCTAGCATAGACGTGGGCTTAACATAGCAATTTCTCATCGCTGTATGCGTCTTGCTGGGCTAGCATAGTCTGCTTAACATAGCGACCCACAAGCTGTAGGCCAGACTATGTTGTATGCTAGTGTTTATAATGTAGGCAATATACATGAGGGTGTGTATACCGTCTGACTTACATGTGTGTGTGTGTGTGTGTGTATAATGTATATGGGTATGTGTATGGTGTGTGTATACCAGGTAATTGTTTTTATAATGTGTATATATCATGTGTATGGTATGTGTGTTTGACTGTGTCATGTGTAGTGTGTGTGTGTGTGTTCATGGACACGTGATGAACGTGTGTATGTACGTATATATGTGAGTGTAGTGGGTATAGTGGGGTGGGGGTGTGTAGTGGGTGTAGTGGGGTGGGGGTGTGTAGTGGTGAGGTGGGGAGGGGGACACATGACCAGCAAGTCGTTAAATAACCCGGAACTGATAAATGTTATCTTATCCCAGTGTTGTGTTATCTCTATGTCTTGCTTGTTCTGTGCAACAACTGGTTGTAGCATGATGGTTCTCCTGCTACATACGGGGGGGGGGGGGAAGGTTGTACACTACAGGCTACAGTGAAGGTTGTACACTACAGGCTACAGTGAAGGTTGTACACTACAGGCTACGGTGTACATTGTACAGTACAGGCTACAGTGAAGGTTGTACACTACAGGCTACAGTGAAGGTTGTACACTACAGGCTACGGTGTACATTGTACAGTACAGGCTACAGTGTACATTGTACAGTACAGGCTACAGTGAAGGTTGTACACTACAGGCTACGGTGTACATTGTACAGTACAGGCTACAGTGTACATTGTACAGTACAGGCTACAGTGAAGGTTGTACACTACAGGCTACGGTGTACATTGTACAGTACAGGCTACAGTGAAGGTTGTACACTACAGGCTACGGTGTACATTGTACAGTACAGGCTACAGTGAAGATTGTACACTACAGGCTACAGTGTACATTGTACATTACAGGCTACAGTGAAGGTTGTACACTACAGGCTACAGTGTACATTGTACAGTACAGGCTACAGTGAAGGTTTTAGAGTGCATGCTACAGTTTACGTTCGTATGTACGTACGTACGTGTTGTGTGGAGGTCAGCACACGTGTTATACAGAAGAATTTGGTAAAGATAATGACCTCTCTTGTTATCGGAAATAACCGATGACGTATCGGCATCCTGCCCGGCAGATATCGGGAGGGGGGCGGGGGGGGGTCCCCTGGTGTAGCAGGAGGGCTGGGTGGTTGCCCAGTGTTATGGTAAACTGTTGTAAACCTGTTATGATCTGGGTTTACTCCAGCCCAGGCAGCAGGTCATGACCTGACCTGACCTGCCTGCAATTGACAACACTAAGTCAAAGGTTGTCACACACGTAACCCCGGTACTACATACGTAACCCCGGTACTACATACGTAGCCAATCAGATCGCGGGAAACGAGCCGGTTGGGCTCATGATAAATGGGCAATCAGAACGTGGGAAATATCTCTCCCTCCTGTATTATAACTCACGTGTGTGTGTGTGTGTGTGTGTGTGTGTGTGTGTGTGGAGAAGACGTGAGACGACGGCTGGGATGGTCTTCATCGTCATCCCAGGATTTACCTAATTCAGTCCCTGGGACTGACGTCTGGGATACTGCAACACATCCCAGGGCAAGAACTGCCTCTCTTCATCCTCCAGTACGACCCTGAGCACGACGGTACGACCACTGAGCACGACGGTACGACCACTGACCACGACGGTACGACCCTGAGCACGACGGTACGACCACTGAGCACGACGGTACGACCACTGAGCACGACGGTACGACCACTGAGCACGACGGTACGACCCTGAGCACGACGGTACGACCACTGAGCACGACGGTACGACCACTGAGCACGACGGTACGACCACTGAGCACGACGGTACGACCACTGAGCACGACGGTACGACCCTGAGCACGACGGTACGACCACTGAGCACGACGGTACGACCACTGAGCACGACGGTACGACCACTGAGCACGACGGTACGACCTTGAGCACGACGGTACGACCCTGAGCACGACGGTACGACCTTGAGCACGACGGTACGACCCTTGAACTACTGATTCATGAAGATGACTACGACCCTTGGATATGGTAGTGTGACCTTTGACCTGAGCCTTGTAGCTCAGGTGAAGGGTAGTGCCATAGTGTTCACAGAGGTTAAGACGTGAAGACAGAAGGCACTTGACCCCCCCGGCCAGCAGGAGGTCATATCGTGTTCAGTTCGTGTTTTCCGGAGTTCGTTTAAGCCGAGATAATGGGTGGACAGGTATTAAGGGGTCGGGTATAGCCCTCGTAATGGGGGTTAGCCCGGTTATTTGCTTACTTCTCTCGCCATTTAGTGTAATTAGAAGCTTTGTGGTAAAAGCTGAGCTTATCTCGAGCCATTGTAGGTGTGTGTTGGGTCGCTAGACGGATAAGCAAGTAAGATAACGTTCTGTGTAGACTTTATCCCAGCGCCATTTTGAGCAAGGACCATGTCTGGGCCGGCCACCTCCCGCCACTCTCTGAATAAATAAATGGTGTCTTTGATGTCTTTATTTAATGTAAGAATATGTATTGCGACATTCAGGAAGTATATGTGTAGTACATTGAATACTGTCAAGTTAATATTCAACAAGAAAATCTGGGTCGAGGATTGGGATAGTGGACAGCCGGGGGGGGGGGGGGGTTGGCCACTCTACTTGTGCCGGTAAACTGCCGAACGCAGAAAAAAATAAATAGTTTATCGGCAATATTTTTTTTTTCTCTGTGAGGTAATGACGTTCTTTAGATAGCTATTTCCAAGACATAACGACCAAGAAACGAATTCGCTCTATAAATCCTGCGTACGAGAAAATACTGGCAAAAATGAAATTTGTAAATCAAGCGAGTGAGGGCGGCTTTGAAGTTCAAACGGGCGCGAAAACTGGGCCGATAAAATTGAGGCTGGTGGCTGACAGATGAAGCGGGAGGCAAGAGCACTTTACGAGGGCTCACTTCTCTGCCCTCGCTCCTCCCTTCATTCGTTTCTTTCACAATTATCTTATCCCTCGGAAGGGCAAAGTTTTTAGGGGAAAAGGTTATCAATATCTGGCCAATTTTTGATCGGGTCATCCGCAGTCTCCTCCACCACCCTGCTGGCCACTTAAGTCTCACATTTATATAAACGTCATTTATTCACATTCTCTTCATTTATTTACGGCGACAAAGATGTGCTTCTGGTCGAGGTATTGTTGATGTATATTTAACAGAGGAGTGTGTCGTGGTGGTGTTAATTCTAGCCCAGATATTGATTAATATTTGAACTGGGCGAGAATTGGAGTCAGGTCCTCAAGATGTCCGACCTGTTCTCTCGTTAAGGGATGGGGACGCCTCCCACACCCATCCCACTTCTTCCTTACAGAGGGAGGGAGGGAGGAGCGCATCCCCCCCTCACCAACAGTGACGTACGCGCGTTGAACCGGGGGATGGATGCTGACCTTTTTACAGACGTCATCCCAACGCGTGTGTCCCTGTTGTTGAGGAGGGGGGAGGGTAGGGGGGAGGTTGTTGAGGAGGGGGGAGGGTAGGGGGGAGGTTGTTGAGGAGGGGGAGGGGAGGGAGGCTGTTGAGGAGGGGGGAGGGTAGGGGGGAGGTTATTGAGGAGGGGGGAGGGTAGGGGGGAGGTTGTTGAGGAGGGGGGAGGGTAGGGGGGAGGTTGTTGAGGAGGGGGAGGGTAGGGGGGAGGTTGTTGAGGAGGGGGGAGGGTAGGGGGGAGGTTGTTGAGGAGGGGGGAGGTTGTTGAGGAGGGGGAGGGTAGGGGGGAGGTTGTTGAGGAGGGGGAGGGTAGGGGGAGGTTGTTGAGGAGGGGGGAGGGTAGGGGGGAGGTTGTTGAGGAGGGGGAGGGTAGGGGGGAGGTTGTTGAGGAGGGGGAGGGAGGTTGTTGAGGAGGGGGGAGGGTAGGGGGGTTGTTGAGGTGGGGGAGGGGGGAGGTTGTTGATGAGGGGGAGGGGAGGGAGGTTGTTGAGGAGGGGGGAGGGTAGGGGAGGTTGTTGATGAGGGGGAGGGTAGGGGGGAGGTTGTCCCAGTACCCCAGGGTCTGCCCCCCCCCTCCCCCCTGGAGTGACAGTTAGCCTCACTTTGATTAAAGATATGATGACCATCACCACAGAACCTGGTGTACGCCTTTTTTGTTGCCCTCACGTTTTATACCCCTACCTCCCACCTATCTAATGTATATATATATATATATATATATATATATATATATATATATATATATATATATATATATATATATATATTCCTATGAGTCCACGAGGAAAATGAAACACGACAAGTTCCCAAGTGCACTTTCGTGTCATAATCACATCATGAGGGGAGACACAAGAGAGAAATATAACAGTCAGTTGATATACATCGAAGACACGAAGCTACGACGCCATTTGGTAAACATGTGATTGTTCAAGACATGACTTAGACGATCCCGCTGTTGTGGAGGTACCGGTTGTAACCCGCCGTTGTGGAGGTACTGGTTGTAACCCGCCGTTGTGGAGGTACCGGTTGTAACCCGCCGTTGTGGAGGTACCGGTTGTAACCCGCCGTTGTAACGGTTTCAACCGCCTTCCTCAGTTGAATATTCAAATTTGAAAGTGCGTTTAAATCCTGCCTGATTGGAGGTATGGCAGGTGGGTTACGGAGGGTTGTAACGGTTGTAACGGTTGTAACGGTCGACCACGATTTGAATATTGAGTTTTGCAACGTTTCTTGTTGGTCAGGAGGGGGCGTGGCCAACCGTTGTAACGACATCCGGTCAATTTGAAGATTTGAATTTTTGAATCGATTTTGAAGTTGTGTGTGTGTGGGGGGGGGTTATGATGACCCCCCCCGGTCATCATCAAGATGTTGATGACCATCGCTTATATTGACCGGCCGCTGCCCGGGGAGTGGGGGGAGGCCAACACACACACGAACAGGTAGTGGGTTGCAGTGTGTCTACACGTACACTGGAGCACGAGCCTCGCATACTGTATTACTACATCATCTCTGTAAAGTGACCACAGGAAACATGTTGTGATAATAATAATAATGATGGTGAAGTGATCGACATGTAGTTACCAGGTTAATGACCATTTGAAATGTAAGTTGTCATTAAAGACGAAACGACGAGACGAGATGTGAACTGTTGCTGCCTCCTGCACAACATATGTGGCTCATACAACCTCCTTACCACGCCTCTCTCTCTCTCTCTCTCTCTCTCTCTCTCTCTCTCTCTCTCTCTCTCTCTCTCTCTCTCTCTCTCTCTCTCTCTCTACACACCGCTGGTGAGGGAGGAAGGTACACAGGAAGGTAATACAGGTACACAGAAGACAAGGTGTAACGACATCATTCGTGTACTGCTAACACCTGGGGAACACACTCACGTTTTCTATGAATTAATCCGTAGATAATCGGCAGATTAACTGATAACGATAAGGGTTGTAGAGATAATACAGGAGGGGAGGACTATCACTCAAGAGATAATACTGGAGGGGAGGACTATATCACTCAAGAGATAATACTGGAGGGGAGGACTATCACTCAAGAGATAATACAGGAGGGGAGGACTATCACTCAAGAGATAATACTGGAGGGGAGGACTATATCACTCAAGAGATAATACTGGAGGGGAGGACTATATCACTCAAGAGATAATACAGGAGGGGAGGACTATCACTCAAGAGATAATACAGGAGGGGAGGACTATATCACTCAAGAGATAATACTGGAGGGGAGGACTATCACTCAAGAGATAATACAGGAGGGGAGGACTATCACTCAAGAGATAATACAGGAGGGGAGGACTATCACTCAAGAGATAATACTGGAGGGGAGGACTATCACTCAAGAGATAATACAGGAGGGGAGGACTATCACTCAAGAGATAATACTGGAGGGGAGGACTATATCACTCAAGAGATAATACTGGAGGGGAGGACTATCACTCAAGAGATAATACAGGAGGGAGGACTATCACTCAAGAGATAATACTGGAGGGGAGGACTATCACTCAAGAGATAATACAGGAGGGGAGGACTATCACTCAAGAGATAATACTGGAGGGGAGGACTATATCACTCAAGAGATAATACTGGAGGGGAGGACTATATCACTCAAGAGATAATACTGGAGGGGAGGACTATATCACTCAAGAGATAATACAGGAGGGGAGGACTATATCACTCAAGAGATAATACTGGAGGGGAGGACTATATCACTCAAGAGATAATACTGGAGGGGAGGACTATATCACTCAAGAGATAATACAGGAGGGGAGGACTATATCACTCAAGAGATAATACTGGAGGGGAGGACTATATCACTCAAGAGATAATACTGGAGGGGAGGACTATATCACTCAAGAGATAATACAGGAGGGGAGGACTATCACTCAAGAGATAATACAGGAGGGGAGGACTATATCACTCAAGAGATAATACTGGAGGGGAGGACTATATCACTCAAGAGATAATACAGGAGGGGAGGACTATATCACTCAAGAGATAATACAGGAGGGGAGGACTATCACTCAAGAGATAATACAGGAGGGGAGGACTATCACTCAAGAGATAATACAGGAGGGGAGGACTATATCACTCAAGAGATAATACAGGAGGGGAGGACTATCACTCAAGAGATAATACTGGAGGGGAGGACTATATCACTCAAGAGATAATACAGGAGGGGAGGACTATCACTCAAGAGATAATACTGGAGGGGAGGACTATCACTCAAGAGATAATACTGGAGGGGAGGACTATATCACTCAAGAGATAATACTGGAGGGGAGGACTATCACTCAAGAGATAATACAGGAGGGGAGGACTATCACTCAAGAGATAATACAGGAGGGGAGGACTATCACTCAAGAGATAATACTGGAGGGGAGGACTATATCACTCAAGAGATAATACTGGAGGGGAGGACTATCACTCAAGAGATAATACTGGAGGGGAGGACTATCACTCAAGAGATAATACTGGAGGGGAGGACTATATCACTCAAGAGATAATACTGGAGGGGAGGACTATATCACTCAAGAGATAATACTGGAGGGGAGGACTATCACTCAAGAGATAATACTGGAGGGGAGGACTATCACTCAAGAGATAATACTGGAGGGGAGGACTATATCACTCAAGAGATAATACTGGAGGGGAGGACTATCACTCAAGAGATAATACAGGAGGGGAGGACTATCACTCAAGAGATAATACTGGAGGGGAGGACTATATCACTCAAGAGATAATACTGGAGGGGAGGACTATCACTCAAGAGATAATACAGGAGGGAGGGACTATCACTCAAGAGATAATACAGGAGGGGAGGACTATCACTCAAGAGATAATACTGGAGGGGAGGACTATATCACTCAAGAGATAATACTGGAGGGGGAAGGACTATCACTCAAGAAGATAATACAGGAGGGGAGGACTATCACTCAAGAGCTAATACTGGAGGGAGGACTATCACTCAAGAGATTAATAACAGGAGGGGAGGACTATCACTCCAAGAGATAATACTGGAGGGGAGGACTATCACTCAAGAGATAATACTGGAGGGGAGGACTATCACTCAAGAGATTAATACTGGAGGAGGAGGACTATCACTCAAGAGATAATACTGGAGGGGAGGACTATCACTCAAGAGATAATACTGGAGGGGAGGACTATCACTCAAGAGATAATACTGGAGGGGAGGACTATCACTCAAGAGATAATACTGGAGGGGAGGACTATCACTCAAGAGATAATACTGGAGGGGAGGACTATCACTCAAGAGATAATACTGGAGGGGAGGACTATCACTCAAGAGATAATACTGGAGGGGAGGACTATCACTCAAGAGATAATACTGGAGGGGAGGACTATCACTCAAGAGATAATACTGGAGGGGAGGACTATCACTCAAGAGATAATACTGGAGGGGATGG
Source organism: Panulirus ornatus (assembly GCF_036320965.1). NCBI lineage: Eukaryota > Metazoa > Arthropoda > Malacostraca > Decapoda > Palinuridae > Panulirus > Panulirus ornatus. Next base: position 27,890,608 of record NC_092235.1, read on the forward strand.
ACTATCACTCAAGAGATAATACTGGAGGGGAGGACTTATCACTCAAGAGATAATACTGGAGGGGAGGACTATCACTCAAGAGAAATAATAAGGGGGAGGATATAATCAAGAGAAAATACTGGGGGGGGGAGGACTATCATTTCAAGAAAAATAATACTGGGGGGAGGACTTTTCATAAAGGGTTTAATACTGGAGGGGGGACTTTTCACTCAAGGATAATACTGGGGGGGAAAAGGAACTATCACTAAAAGAAAAAATACTGGAGGGGGGGACTATCACTCAAGAGTTAATACTGGAGGGGAGGACTATATCAAAAAGAAAATTTTACTGGAGGGGAGGACTATCACTCAAGAGTAAATGAAAATTTGGAAAAAACAAAAAATTTGTATTTCCTCGGGGGATAAAAAAACCTTCAAAAAATCCCTTCCGGGAAAAGAGAAATTGGGAAAAACACTTTGTACGGTTTACGTCAGCTGACCTCGTCTGCCCTACATCCGGTGACCTGTTGACCTTATACTTTTTTTGGAGAAACGAAAGCAAGTGTGTCACAGACGCGTCATGAACACGTACAGTATGGGATGAGGGGAGGATGCTGTGTGCACGAGCCACCAGGGGAATGGGATTGACATCATGGTGGCGAGGCCCGACCCGGGGGGTTTCCCCCGTTTTTAGACAGTCGTGCACCCCGGGGAAAAGGGGGCAACCCAAAAAAAGTGTTAGATGGTTATTCAGGTGGGGGTGCTTGTTGACACGGTAGCCAGGGCAAGACGCCAGTAATTAGGTAGTTAGAAGGGTTGGTGGTGGACACTGGTTTGGGAAAATTAGGAGGGGGGATTTTTACGGAAAATGGGTATCGAACCTGACCATTACAGAGGGGCGGGCATGCCCCCCAGCCCCCTGTGGGGGGGACCCGGTTCCCCTCCAGGGGCTAAACAGGGGTTTCCCCACCGGGACGGGCCTGACCTTTGGGTTTACCTGGTGTAAAACAGGGACGGGCCTGGGCCTGGTTGACCTGGTGTCATACAGGGACGACCTGACCCCTTGGGTTTTAACCATTTTAATCCCCTCATTGACGGGCATGGAAACAATCCTTTGTGACCTGGTTTACCCTTTCCCCTTTACCTACATGGATTTTTCCCGCCCCCTGACCCGGAGTGAAAAACACACACAACACACACACACACACACACCCCACACAAAACACACCCCCAACACATGGCCCATGGTTTTGGGATTGGGGCTGTGTGTTGCTGAGGTTAGTGGCAGCAGCTGTGTGTTGCTGAGGTTAGTGGCACCAGCTGTGTGTTGCTGAGGTTAGTGGCACCAGCTGTGTGTTGCTGAGGTTAGTGGCAGCAGCTGTGTGTTGCTGAGGTTAGTGGCACCAGCTGTGTGTTGCTGAGGTTAGTGGCACCAGGTGTGTGTTGCTGAGGTTAGTGGCAGCAGCTGTGTGTTGCTGAGGTTAGTGGCACCAGCTGTGTGTTGCTGAGGTTAGTGGCACCAGCTGTGTGTTGCTGAGGTTAGTGGCACCAGGTGTGTGTTGCTGAGGTTAGTGGCACCAGCTGTGTGTTGCTGAGGTTAGTGGCACCAGCTGTGTGTTGCTGAGGTTAGTGGTACCAGCTGTGTGTTGCTGAGGTTAGTGGCACCAGCTGTGTGTTGCTGAGGTTAGTGGCAGCAGCTGTGTGTTGCTGAGGTTAGTGGCACCAGCTGTGTGTTGCTGAGGTTAGTGGCACCAGCTGTGTGTTGCTGAGGTTAGTGGCAGCAGCTGTGTGTTGCTGTGGTTAGTGGCAGCAGCTGTGTGTTGCTGAGGTTAGTGGCACCAGCTGTGTGTTGCTGAGGTTAGTGGCACCAGCTGTGTGTTGCTGAGGTTAGTGGCACCAGCTGTGTGTTGCTGAGGTTAGTGGCACCAGCTGAGATATATTATCATTTGTAGCATTTATCCATATCTCCGGGAGACTGTATTCTCCTGTATCCTGGATACTGTATCCTGCTGTATTCTGGAGACTGTATTCTCCTGTATCCTGGATACTGTATCCTGCTGTATTCTGGAGACTGTATTCTCCTGTATCCTGGATACTGTATCCTGCTGTATTCTGGAGACTGTATTCTGCTGTATCTGCCACTATCTCCCGACACTGTAGCTGGAGAGGAGGCCAACCAGCCCATGATTGGCTGGGCGGATCATAGTCAACCGCTGATTGGTCATGTGACTGATTTTGAAGATTTGCTCAGCCAATCAGGAGGTTGAAATTTCCCGCGCTTGATCATTGTGTGCGCTGATTGGTTCTCGTTAGTTTTTTCATCGTGAAGCCAGCCAATTAAGAGGCTAATATTTCCAAGGCAGGGTTATTGTGCGCTCTGATTGGTTCGCCGTCTTTTTGAAATGTGAAGCCAGCCAATTAGGGAGTCAGTATTTACCGCGCTGAGAGTTGCCCAACCTCAAATAACCCTATTTTTTTTCTTTATATATATATATATATATATATATATATATATATATATATATATATATATATATATATATATATATAGTTGGCGCCTTATGAAAGTTATGCACAGAAAGATAATAGATTACAGATGAAGAGTAGATGAAGTAGATCAAGATGTTGAGTGATGATATTTATCAAGTTGCCAGATGCAGGAGGAGGGTTGTTAACTGGCAGGTTGTGATGGTTGGAGGTGGCAAAGCAAAATTGTTGACATAATAAACAAGGAACAATAGTAGTAGTAGTAGTAGTAGTAGTAGTAGTAGTAGTAGTAATAATGATAATAATAATGATGATAAGAATGATGATGATAATAATAATAATAATAATAATAATAATAATAATAATAATAATAATGTTGATGATAATAATAGAAGTGTTAATGTGTTATTCATGAGAGACAGTGGGAATGTTAGGTGTGGATGGCAGATTACATAGTGGAGTATGAGGGTTAGTGGTGGTTAATATACATAGTGGAGTATGAGGGTTAGTGGTGGTTAATATACATAGTGGAGTATGAGGGTTAGTGGTGGTTAATATACATAGTGGAGTATGAGGGTTAGTGGTGGTTAATATACATAGTGGAGTATGAGGGTTAGTGGTGGTTAATATACATAGTGGAGTATGAGGTTTAGTGGTGGTTAATATACATAGTGGAGTATGAGGGTTAGTGGTGGTTAATATACATAGTGGAGTATGAGGTTTAGTGGTGGTTAATATACATAGTGGAGTATGAGGGTTAGTGGTGGTTAATATACATAGTGGAGTATGAGGGTTAGTGGTGGTTAATATACATAGTGGAATATGAGGTTTAGTGGTGGTTAATATACATAGTGGAGTATGAGGGTTAGTGGTGGTTAATATACATAGTGGAGTATGAGGGTTAGTGGTGGTTAATATACATAGTGGAGTATGAGGGTTAGTGGTGGTTAATATACATAGTGGAGTATGAGGTTTAGTGGTGGTTAATATACATAGTGGAGTATGAGGGTTAGTGGTGGTTAATATACATAGTGGAGTATGAGGTTTAGTGGTGGTTAATATACATAGTGGAATATGAGGTTTAGTGGTGGTTAATATACATAGTGGAGTATGAGGGTTAGTGGTGGTTAATATACATAGTGGAGTATGAGGGTTAGTGGTGGTTAATATACATAGTGGAGTATGAGGGTTAGTGGTGGTTAATATACATAGTGGAGTATGAGGTTTAGTGGTGGTTAATATACATAGTGGAGTATGAGGGTTAGTGGTGGTTAATATACATAGTGGAGTATGAGGTTTAGTGGTGGTTAATATACATAGTGGAGTATGAGGTTTAGTGGTGGTTAATATACATAGTGGAGTATGAGGTTTAGTGGTGGTTAATATACATAGTGGAGTATGAGGGTTAGTGGTGGTTAATATACATAGTGGAGTATGAGGTTTAGTGGTGGTTAATATACATAGTGGAGTATGAGGTTTAGTGGTGGTTAATATACATAGTGGAGTATGAGGTTTAGTGGTGGTTAGGTTGTAATACAATGATAATACAACAGTAACCATTGTACTACTACACTCCACCTCACCTTCCTGCTTACACTTTGACCTTCACATCTCTGGTGATGGTGGTAGTTGTGGTAGTGGGGCGATGGTGGTAGTTGTGGTGATGGTGGTAGTTGTGGTGATGGTGGTAGTTGTGGTGATGGTGGTAGTTTCTGGTTGTTGTGGTAGTGTGGTGGTTGTGGTAGTGTGGTTATTGTGGTAGTGTGGTGGTTGTGGTAGTGTAGTGGTTGTGGTTGTGTGGTGGTTGTGATTGTGTGGTGGTTGTGGTAGTGTCTGGTGATGGTGGTAGTGTGGTGGTTGTGGTAGTGTAGTGGTTGTGGTTGTGTGGTGGTTGTGGTTGTGTGGTGGTTGTGGTAGTGTCTGGTGATGGTGGTAGTGTGGTGGTTGTGGTAGTGTAGTGGTTGTGGTAGTGTAGTGGTTGTGGTTGTGTGGTGGTTGTGGGTGTGTGGTGGTTGTGGTAGTGTCTGGTGGTTGTGGTAGTGTGGTGGTTGTGGTAGTGTGGTTGTTGTGGTTGTGTGGTGGTTGTGGTTGTGTGGTGGTTGTGGTAGTGTCTGGTGATGGTGGTAGTGTAGTGGTTGTGGTAGTGTAGTGGTTGTGGTTGTGTGGTGGTTATGGGTGTGTGGTGGTTGTGGTAGTGTCTGGTGGTTGTGGTAGTGTGGTGGTTGTGGTAGTGTGGTGGTTGTGGTAGGGTGTACGTACGTGCTAGGGACACAGAACAAGACAACTGATGGTTCATGACGAGGTGATCAGTTCAAGGTCATCATGACCTTAGTTACGCTACAACTAGGTGGGGGGGAGGGAGGGGGGTGTTGTTATGAAGGGAAGGTGGAGTTGTTCAGGAAGGTTGTAGTGAGGTCAACAACAGGTTGTAGTGAGGTCAACAACAGGTTGTAGTGAGGTCAACAACAGGTTGTAGTGAGGTCAACAACAGGTTGTAGTGAGGTCAACAACAGGTTGTAGTGAGGTTGTGCGAGAACAGTACATGGGCAGTACATCTGGGGGGGGAGGGGGGGTCATGACCGGAACCGAAGAAACCGGTTTAGATCTTGTGGTTGTGGGTGGCACATGGCAGGGGAGAGTAACCCTTGCGTGCCTGGGGTGTAAGGACCAGTTTACCTCCCCGCGCGTTGTAGAGGTTTTGGGAGGGGGGGGGGTGTGGTGCGCCTGGCAGGGGATAGTGACCCCTGTGTGCTGCGGGTGTAAGGACCAGTTTACCTCACCGCCGCCACGCTGGACTCACCAGAATTTTCAATATGGATTACTTATAATGAACGGGGGGGGGGGGGGGGGGTCCTCCTCCCCGGGGGGGGGGTCCTCCTTCCCGGGGGGGGGATGGCGAGACAGAGTGAGGGAGTCTCCTGCTGGTGACCTGTACAGGTCTTATAGTGAGGGAGTCTCCTGCTGGTGACCTGTACAGGTCTTATAGTGAGGGTGTCTCCTGCTGGTGACCTGTACAGGTCTTATAGTGAGGGTGTCTCCTGCTGGTGACCTGTACAGGTCTTATAGTGAGGGAGTCTCCTGCTGGTGACCTGTACAGGTCTTATAGTGAGGGAGTCTCCTGCTGGTGACCTGTACAGGTCTTATAGTGAGGGAGTCTCCTGCTGGTGACCTGTACAGGTCTTATAGTGAGGGTGTCTCCTGCTGGTGACCTGTACAGGTCTTATAGTGAGGGAGTCTCCTGCTGGTGACCTGTACAGGTCTTATAGTGAGGGAGTCTCCTGCTGGTGACCTGTACGGGTCTTATAGTGAGGGAGTCTCCTGCTGGTGACCTGTACAGGTCTTATAGTGAGGGTGTCTCCTGCTGGTGACCTGTACAGGTCTTATAGTGAGGGAGTCTCCTGCTGGTGACCTGTACAGGTCTTATAGTGAGGGAGTCTCCTGCTGGTGACCTGTACGGGTCTTATAGTGAGGGAGTCTCCTGCTGGTGACCTGTACAGGTCTTATAGTGAGGGAGTCTCCTGCTGGTGACCTGTACAGGTCTTATAGTGAGGGAGTCTCCTGCTGGTGACCTGTACGGGTCTTATAGTGAGGGAGTCTCCTGCTGGTGACCTGTACGGGTCTTATAGTGAGGGAGTCTCCTGCTGGTGACCTGTACGGGTCTTATAGTGAGGGAGTCTCCTGCTGGTGACCTGTACAGGTCTTATAGTGAGGGTGTCTCCTGCTGGTGACCTGTACAGGTCTTATAGTGAGGGAGTCTCCTGCTGGTGACCTGTACAGGTCTTATAGTGAGGGAGTCTCCTGCTGGTGACCTGTACGGGTCTTATAGTGAGGGAGTCTCCTGCTGGTGACCTGTACAGGTCTTATAGTGAGGGAGTCTCCTGCTGGTGACCTGTACAGGTCTTATAGTGAGGGAGTCTCCTGCTGGTGACCTGTACGGGTCTTATAGTGAGGGAGTCTCCTGCTGGTGACCTGTACAGGTCAGTCGTGTTGTGTCCAACCCACCACGTGTTTACTGATGTAATATCATGAGCATTATACACCAGGATGATTATTATACACCAGAATAATTATTATACACCAGAATGATTATTATACACCAGAATGATTATTATACACCAGGATGATTATTATACACCAGGATGATTATTATACACCAGAATGATTATTATACACCAGGATAATTATTATACACCAGGATAATTATTATACACCAGGATAATTATTATACACCAGGATAATTATTATACACCAGAATGATTATTATACACCAGGATAATTATTATACACCAGGATAATTATTATACACCAGGATGATTATTATACACCAGGATAATTATTATACACCAGGATAATTATTATACACCAGGATAATTATTATACACCAGGATGATTATTATACACCAGAATGATTATTATACACCAGAATGATTATTATACACCAGGATAATTATTATACACCAGGATAATTATTATACACCAGGATAATTATTATACACCAGAATGATTATTATACACCAGGATAATTATTATACACCAGGATGATTATTATACACCAGGATAATTATTATACACCAGGATAATTATTATACACCAGGATAATTATTATACACCAGGATAATTACTGATGATAGATTTTCCCTCTTTAGATTCTGTCAGGAAGATAGAAATTGCATGTCATGTCGTTATTATTATTATTATTATTATTATTATTATTATTATCCCCTAATAGTTATCTTTATCATTGACCCCTGATACTTAACATTAACATATGAGATATTGATTTATCATTGACCCCTGATACTTAACATTAACATATGAGATATTGATTTCAGGTAAAGAAACGTGTTTTTAATTGAGACATGATTGTGTGTGGGGGGGGTCAGGTCACGGGTGGGGGTCGGGTCAGGTCACGGGTGGGGTCGGGTCAGGTCACGGGTGGGGGTCGGGTCAGGTCACGGGGGGGTGGGGGTCGGGTCCACGTAATGACCCTTCCTGGCTGTACATTGTGATGATAATTACTCTGGTAATTAATGGTATATATAACAGATGGGTAATTATACCCCAGAGAGGGTGTACTGTAATTACTATATAATTGGATAATTCCTCTGGGTTATTACGTTCTTCATGATGATGACGTAATGTTCTTGTATCATAATTAAGCTGGACGATTATAATTATGATAACCAGATACACAATAGGATAATTGATAACTGAGTGAGTGTTCGTTATGATAATTACATTATAACATGTGATTATTATGATGATCATTATGATGTATCATTACTGTCATCTGAGCATTATACACTACTGATAATTACATGATAACATGTGATTATTATGATGATCATTATGATGTATCATTACTGTCATCTGAGCATTATACACTACTGATAATTACATGATAACATGTGATTATTATGATGATCATTATGATGTATCATTACTGTCATCTGAGCATTATACACTACTGATAATTACATTATAACATGTGATTATTATGATGATCATTATGATGTATCATTACTGTCATCTGAGCATTATACACTACTGATAATTACATTATAACATGTGATTATTATGATGATCATTATGATGTATCATTACTGTCATCTGAGCATTATACACTACTGATAATTACATTATAACATGTGATTATTATGATGATCATTATGATGTATCATTACCGTAATCTGAGCATTATACACTACTGATAATTCGTCAGAAATTATCCTTGAGACTGATAATTCAGCTTTGATTATTACCATGATTATACTTGCATAATCTTGTTGTATGATGAAATCCCAAATGATAATTAAAAGTAATTATGATAATTGCTCAACCGCTCGGAAGGTGATTAAGTTATGTGTCTGGAGTGAGTAATAGAAGGTTAATGAGGGATTAATATGATCACGTGTTCCAGTGCCACGTGTTGGAATAATCGGGAATTATCTTGGAATTTTGGGAATTTTGGCACTTATGGTCAGCGTTGAGAAGGTCGAGATTGCATTGTTCTGACTTGCTCTTGTGTGATCAATGATCATTTAGTCGAATTTCCCAATAGTTTGTGGATCATTCTCAACCTTACTGTTCTGATCCCCAGGTTGTATAGCACTGCCTCTGCTGGTGTTGGAGATAATGATGGTGCTGGTGTTGGAGATAGTGTTGGAGATAATGATGGTGCTGATGTTGGAGATAATGATGGTGCTGGTGTTGGAGATAGTGGTGGAAATAATGATGGTGCTGGTGTTGGAGATTGTGGTGGGGATAATGATGGTGCTGGTGTTGGAGATAGTGTTGGAGATAATGATGGTGCTGATGTTGGAGATAATGATGGTGCTGGTGTTGGAGATAGTGTTGGAGATAATGATGGTGCTGATGTTGGAGATAATGATGGTGCTTGTGTTGGAGATAGTGGTGGAAATAATGATGGTGCTGGTGTTGGAGATTGTGGTGGGGATAATGATGGTGCTGGTGTTGGAGATAGTGGTGGGGATGATGATGGTGCTGGTGTTGGAGATTGTGGTGGAAATAATGATGGTGCTGGTGTTGGAGATTGTGTTGGAGATAATGATGGTGCTGGTGTTGGAGATTGTGGTGGAAATAATGATGGTGCTGGTGTTGGAGATTGTGTTGGAGATAATGATGGTGCTGGTGTTGGAGATTGTGGTGGGGATGATAATGGTGCTGATGCTGGAGATAGTGGTGGGGATGATAATGGTGCTGGTGTTGGAGATAGTGTTGGAGATAATGATGGTGCTGATGCTGGAGATAGTGGTGGGGATGATAATGGTGCTAGTGTTGGAGATAATGATGGTGCTGATGCTGGAGATAGTGGTGGGGATGATAATGGTGCTGGTGTTGGAGATTGTGGTGGGGATGATAATGGGGGTGGTGTTGGAGATTGTGGTGGAGATAATGGTGGTGTTTGGGATACTATTAGTGGGGTGATGGTGGTGGTGGTTGTGGGGGAGATAATGGAGTGTGTGTCCTCCCTGGCACTGCTGTGGGTGTGTGCCCTCCCTGGCACTGCTGGGTGTGTGTCCTCCCTGGCACTGCTGGGGGTGTGTGTGCTCCCTGGCACTGCTGGGTGTGTGTGTGTCCTCCCTGGCACTGCTGGGGGTGTCCTCCCTGGCACTGCTGGGTGTGTGTGTGTCCTCCCTGGCACTGCTGGGGGTGTGTGTCCTCCCTGGCACTGCTGGGGGTGTGTGTCCTCCCTGGCACTGCTGGGGTGTGTGTCCTCCCTGGCACTGCTGGGTGTGTGTGTGTCCTCCCTGGCACTGCTAGGTGTGTGTGTGTCCTCCCTGGCACTGCTGGGGGTGTGTGTCCTCCCTGGCACTGCTGGGGTGTGTGTCCTCCCTGGCACTGCTGGGTGTGTGTGTGTGTCCTCCCTGGCACTGCTGGGGGTGTGTGTCCTCCCTGGCACTGCTGGGGGTGTGTGTGCCCTCCCTGGCACTGCTGGGTGTGTGTGTCCTCCCTGGCACTGCTGGGTGTGTGTGTGTCCTCCCTGGCACTGCTAGGTGTGTGTGTGTCCTCCCTGGCACTGCTGGGGTGTGTGTCCTCCCTGGCACTGCTGGGGTGTGTGTCCTCCCTGGCACTGCTGGGTGTGTGTGTGTGTCCTCCCTGGCACTGCTGGGGGTGTGTGTCCTCCCTGGCACTGCTGGGGGTGTGTGTGCCCTCCCTGGCACTGCTGGGTGTGTGTGTCCTCCCTGGCACTGCTTGGGGGTGTGCCCTCCCTGGCACTGCTGGGTGTGTGTGTGTCCTCCCTGTCACTGCTGGGGGTGTGTGTATCCTCCTTGGCACTGCTGGGGGTGTGTGTGCCCTCCCTGGCACTGATGGGTGTGTGTGTCCTCCCTGGCACTGCTGGGGGTGTGTGTGCCCTCCCTGGCACTGCTGGATGTGTGTGTGTCCTCCCTGGCACTGCTGGGGGTGTGTGTGCATTCCCTGGCACTGCTGGGTGTGTGTGTGTCCTCCCTGGCACTGCTAGGGGGTGTGCGTCCTCCCTGGCACTGCTGGGGTGTGTGTGTGCCCTCCCTGGCACTGCTGGGGGTGTGTGTGTCCTCCCTGGCACTGCTGGGTGTGTGTGTGTCCTCCCTGGCACTGCTGGGGGTGTGTGTGTCCTCCCTGGCACTGCTAGGGGGTGTGCGTCCTCCCTGGCACTGCTGGGTGTGTGTGTGTCCTCCCTGGCACTGCTGGGGGTGTGTGTGTCCTCCCTGGCACTGCTAGGGGGTGTGCGTCCTCCCTGGCACTGCTGGGTGTGTGTGTGTCCTCCCTGGCACTGCTAGGGGGTGTGCGTCCTCCCTGGCACTGCTGGGTGTGTGTGTGCCCTCCCTGGCACTGCTGGGTGTGTGTGTGTCCTCCCTGGCACTGCTGGGGGTGTGTGTGTCCTCCCTGGCACTGCTAGGGGGTGTGCGTCCTCCCTGGCACTGCTGGGTGTGTGTGTGTCCTCCCTGGCACTGCTGGGGGTGTGTGTGTCCTCCCTGGCACTGCTAGGGGGTGTGCGTCCTCCCTGGCACTGCTGGGTGTGTGTGTGTCCTCCCTGGCACTGCTAGGGGGTGTGCGTCCTCCCTGGCACTGCTGGTGTGTGTGTGTCCTCCCTGGCACTGCTAGGTGTGTGTGTGTCCTCCCTGGCACTGCTGGGGGTGTGTGTCCTCCCTGGCACTGCTGGGGGTGTGTGTGTGTCCTCCCTGGCACTGCTGGGGGTGTGTGTGTGTCCTCCCTGGCACTGCTGGGAGGGTGTGTGTCCTCCCTGGCACTGCTGGGTGTGTGTGTGTCCTCCCTGGCACTGCTGGGTGTGTGTGTGCCCTCCCTGGCACTGCTAGGTGTGTGTGTGTCCTCCCTGGCACTGCTGGGGGTGTGTGTCCTCCCTGGCACTGCTGGGGGTGTGTGTGTCCTCCCTGGCACTGCTGGGTGTGTGTGTCCTCCCTGGCACTGCTGGGAGGGTGTGTGTCCTCCCTGGCACTGCTGGGTGTGTGTGTGTGTCCTCCCTGGCACTGCTGGGTGTGTGTGTGCCCTCCCTGGCACTGCTAGGTGTGTGTGTGTCCTCCCTGGCACTGCTGGGGGTGTGTGTCCTCCCTGGCACTGCTGGGGGTGTGTGTGTGTCCTCCCTGGCACTGCTGGGGGTGTGTGTGTGTCCTCCCTGGCACTGCTGGGAGGGTGTGTGTCCTCCCTGGCACTGCTGGGGGGGGGGAGTGTCCTCACTGTACGGGGCAGAGGTAAGTGGCTGGGCCATGAGGAAGCGCATGATGGTTGGCCACCTCCCAGCCTGCATGAGTGATGGTGGGGGGGGGGTAAGTGATGATGGTGGGGGGGTAAGTGGTGATGGTGGGGTAAGTGGCTGGTGGCGATAAAGATGTCGGAGGCAGTGGTGGGCGGAGTGTGAGGGGTAGTGGCGGTGGTGAGATGTGAGGCAGTGGTGGCTTGGTCGGGTGGGCTTGTCTGGCCCTAGCCAGCTGGGTGGTTAGTGGTTGGTGGTCAGGAAGTGGGGTAGTGGCTGGAGTAGTGGTTGGTGGTCGGGTAGTGGGGTAGTGGCTGAAATAGTGGCTAGTGGTTGGTGGTCGGCATGTGGCTAAGACAGTTGGTAGTGGTTGATAGTCGGGTAGTGGGGTAGTGGTTGTGTGGCTGGGTAGTGGGTTAGTGGCTGGAACAGTGGGGTAGTGGTTGTGTGGCTGGGTAGTGGGTTAGTGGCTGGAACAGTGGGGTAGTGGTTGTGTGGCTGGGTAGTGGGTTAGTGGCTGGAACAGTGGGGTAGTGGTTGTGTGGCTGGGTAGTGGGTTAGTGGCTGGAACGTGGGGGGTAGTGGTTGTGTGGCTGGGGTTTTAATGGGTGTGGGTGTGGAAGGTAGTTGAGGTAGGGCTGTGTAGTTAAGTTATTAGGGTGTTAGTGTTACGCAGGGTTAATGGCTGGTGGGGGAAGAAGTGGGCTGTTATCAGGTGGGCAGTTCCAGGTCAGGAAATGAACACTTGGATCTCCGGGAGGCTGGGGGGGGGGGGGGGGGGGGCTCTCCCTCGTGTTCTTCACATGTTATGTATGAACAGTGTCGTGATGACCACTGTGTTCATTACGTTCCTCACTCTTGTTCTTCACAAGTTTTAACCTTCATACAGGGTTTTCAAGCCATAACGGTATTAACCGTCATAACGGTATAACCGTCATAACGGTATTAACCGTCATAACGGTCATAACCGTCATAACCGTCATAACGGTCATAACCGTCATAACGGTATTAACCGTCATAACGGTTTCCAGTGTTGTAACCCCGTCATAATGAACGGTAAAGTTGAACATTGTGGAATGTTTGTAGTTGTGGTGGTATTAACCATTGTTAACTACCCACCTGTACTCTGTAACCATCATAACGTTGTGGCTGTAGTAACCATTGTTAACTACCCACCTGTACTCTGTATGTGGCGGTATTAACCATTGTTAACTACCCACCTGTACTGTGTAACCATTGTTAACTACCCACCTGTACTCTGTATGTGACGGTATTAACCATTGTTAACTACCCACCTGTACTGTGTAACCATTGTTAACTACCCACCTGTACTGTGTAACCATTGTTAACTACCCGCCTGTACTCTGTAACCATTTATAATGTACAAAGTGGGTGTTGGGCAGCGGGCAGAGATATGATAACATAAAGATGACACAGCCAGCCAGGAAGGCCGCTCTTGTGGTGAGGACGTGAGGTAATGTGGCCAGGGAAGGTAATGTGGCCAGAAGGAAGGTAATGTGGCCAGGGAAGGTAATGTGGCCAGAAGGAAGGTAATGTGGCCAGGGAAGGTAATGTGGCCAGAAGGAAGGTAATGTGGCCAAGGAAGGTAATGTGGCCAGAAGGAAGGTAATGTGGCCAGGGAAGGTAATGTGGCCAGAAGGAAGGTAATGTGGCCAAGGAAGGTAATGTGGCCAGAAGGAAGGTAATGTGGCCAGGGAAGGTAATGTGGCCAGAAGGAAGGTAATGTGGCCAAGGAAGGTAATGTGGCCAGAAGGAAGGTAATGTGGCCAAGGAAGGTAATGTGGCCAGGGAAGGTAATGTGGCCAGGGAAGGTAATGTGGCCAGAAGGAAGGTAATGTGGCCAGGGAAGTGGCCAGAAGGAAGGTAATGTAGCCAGAAGGAAGGTAATGTGGCCAGGGAAGTGGCCAGGGAAGGTAATGTGGCCAGAAGGAAGGTATAATGTGTCCAGGAGAAGGTAATCTGGTCATATTATTCGTTCATAACTTGATCGTAGAATTACAAATGTAAATTGTGAATTTGTTGTGAAAGTTGTGTTGTAAATATGGCCGCTGGGGGAGGGAGGGAGGCTGGAAGAAACTTTACTATTTATGGTGATGGTGGAGGGTGGTGGTGGTGGTGGTGAGGGAGATGGTGGAGAGTAGTTGTGGGGGAGATGATGGAGACGTTGGTGGTGATGGTGGAGGGTAGTGGTGTTGGTGATGGTGGAGGGTAGTGTTGGTGATGGTGGAGGGTAGTGTTGGTGATGGTGGAGGGTAGTGTTGGTGATGGTGGAGGGTGTTTGTGTTGGTGATGGTGGAGGGTAGTGTTGGTGATGGTGGAGGGTAGTGTTGGTGATGATGGAGGATAGTGTTGGTGATGGTGGAGGGTAGTGTTGGTGATGGTGGAAGGTAGTGTTGGTGATGGTGGAGGATAGTGTTGGTGATGGTGGAGGGTAGTGTTGGTGATGGTGGAGGGTGTTGGTGTTGGTGATGGTGGAGGGTAAGGTTGGTGATGGTGGAGGGTAGTGTTGGTGATGGTGGAGGGTAGTGTGGTGATGGTGGAGGGTTGTTGGTGATGGTGGAGGTAGGTGTTGTGTGGTGGATGGTGGAGTGGTGGTTAGTGTTGGTGATGGTGGGTGTAGTGTTGGTGATGGTGGAGGGTAGTTGGTGGTGATGGTGGAGGATGTTGGTGTTGGTGATGGTGGAGGATAGTGTTGGTGATGGTGGAGGGTAGTGTTGGTGATGGTGGAGGATAGTGTTGGTGATGGTGGAGGGTGTTGGTGTTGGTGATGGTGGAGGGTAGTGTTGGTGATGGTGGGTGGTTGTGTTGGTGATGGTGGAGGGTAGTGTTGGTGATGGTGGAGGGTAGTGTTGGTGATGGTGGAGGTGTTGTGTTGGAGTGGTGGAGGGTAGTGTTGGTGATGGGAGGTGTGAGGGTGTTGGTGTTTGGTGATGGTGGAGGTAGTGTTGGTGTGGTGGAGGGTAGTGTTGGTGATGGTGGAGGGTAGTGTTGGTGATGGTGGAGGGTAGTGTTGGTGATGGTGGAGGGTAGTGTTGGTGATGGTGGAGGGTAGTGTTGGTGATGGTGGAGGGTAGTGTTGGTGATGGTGGAGGGTAGTGTTGGTGATGGTGGAGGTAGTGTTGGTGATGGTGGAGGATAGTGTTGGTGATGGTGGAGGGTAGTGTTGGTGATGGTGGAGGGTAGTGTTGGTGATGGTGGAGGGTAGTGTTGGTGATGGTGGAGGGTAGTGTTGGTGATGGTGGAGGGTAGTGTTGGTGATGGTGGAGGGTAGTGTTGGTGATGGTGGAGGGTAGTGTTGGTGATGGTGGAGGGTAGTGTTGGTGATGGTGGAGGGTAGTGTTGGTGATGGTGGAGGGTAGTGTTGGTGATGGTGGAGGGTAGTGTTGGTGATGGTGGAGGGTAGTGTTGGTGATGGTGGAGGTAGTGTTGGTGATGGTGGAGGGTAGTGTTGGTGATGGTGGAGGGTAGTGTTGGTGATGGTGGAGGGTGTTGGTGATGGTGGAGGGTAGTGTTGGTGATGGTGGAGGATAGTGTTGGTGATGGTGGAGGGTGTTGGTGTTGGTGATGGTGGAGGGGTGTTGTGTGGTGATGGTGGAGGTAGTGTTGGTGATGGTGGAGGGTGTTGGTGTTGGTGATGGTGGAGGGTGTTGGTGTTGGTGATGGTGGAGGGTAGTGTTGGTGATGGTGGAGGGTGTTGGTGTTGGTGATGGTGGAGGGTAGTTGTGTGATGGTGGAGGGTGTTGGTGTTGGTGATGGTGGAGGGTGTTGGTGTTGGTGATGGTGGAGGGTGTTGGTGTTGGTGATGGTGGAGGGTAGTGTTGGTGTTGGTGATGGTGGAGGGTGTTGGTGTTGGTGATGGTGGAGGGTAGTGGTGTTGGTGATGGTGGAGGGTAGTTGGTGATGGTGGAGGGTGTTGGTGTTGGTGATGGTGGACACATACATAATTCATGTTCAGCCGGGTTGTGTGTCGTGACGTCACTTTGGCCGGGAAAATCCCCGGTTTAGCATGAGGAACTGAGGGGGTGAGGGGGAGGGGGAGGGGGAGGGAGGGGCTGGAACAACAAGGACAGTGTTCACACTGGCCTCACACTGGCCTCGTCCTGGCCTCACACTGGCCTCGTCCTGGCCTCACACTGGCCCCGTCCTGGCCTCACACTGGCCTCGTCCTGGCCTCACACTGGCCTCGTCCTGGCCTCACACTGGCCCCGTCCTGGCCTCACACTGGCCTCGTCCTGGCCTCACACTGGCCTCGTCCTGGCCTCACACTGGCCCCGTCCTGGCCTCACACTGGCCTCGTCTGGCCTCACACTGGCCTCGTCCTGGCCTCACACTGGCCCGTCCTGGCCTCACACTGGCCCCGTCCTGGCCTCACACTGGCCCCGTCCTGGCCTCACACTGGCCTCGTCCTGGCCTCACACTGGCCTCGTCCTGGCCTCACACTGGCCCGTCCTGGCCTCACACTGCCTCGTCCTGGCCTCACACTGGCCCCGTCCTGGCCTCACACTGGCCTCGTCCTGGCCTCACACTGGCCCCGTCCTGGCCTCACACTGGCCTCGTCCTGGCCTCACACTGGCCCCGTCCTGGCCTCACACTGGCCCCGTCCTGGCCTCACACTGGCCTCGTCCTGGCCTCACACTGGCCTCGTCCTGGCCTCACACTGGCCCCGTCCTGGCCTCACACTGGCCCCGTCCTGGCCTCACACTGGCCCCGTCCTGGCCTCACACTGGCCTCGTCCTGGCCTCACACTGGCCCCGTCCTGGCCTCACACTGGCCTCGTCCTGGCCTCACACTGGCCCCGTCCTGGCCTCACACTGGCCCCGTCCTGGCCCTCACACTGGCCTCGTCCTGGCCTCACACTGGCCTCGTCCTGGCCTCACACTGGCCTCGTCCTGGCCTCACACTGGCCCCGTCCTGGCCTCACACTGGCCTCGTCCTGGCCTCACACTGGCCTCGTCCTGGCCTCACACTGGCCCCGTCCTGGCCTCACACTGGCCCCGTCCTGGCCTCACACTGGCCCCGTCCTGGCCTCACACTGGCCTCGTCCTGGCCTCACACTGGCCCCGTCCTGGCCTCACACTGGCCTCGTCCTGGCCTCACACTGGCCCCGTCCTGGCCTCACACTGGCCCCGTCCTGGCCTCACACTGGCCTCGTCCTGGCCTCACACTGGCCCCGTCCTGGCCTCACACTGGCCCCGTCCTGGCCTCACACTGGCCTCGTCCTGGCCTCACACTGGCCCCGTCCTGGCCTCACACTGGCCTCGTCCTGGCCTCACACTGGCCCCGTCCTGGCCTCACACTGGCCCCGTCCTGGCCTCACACTGGCCTCACACTGGCCTCACACTGGCCTCGTCCTGCCACACATGCCCGCCCACCTTCCACATGATTCCCGGGGGCACAAGGAAGGTTCCAGATGATTCCAGGAAGTTCCAGATTGTCTCCCGGGGGCACAAGGAAGGTTCCAGATGATTCCAGGAAGTTCCAGATTGTCTCCCGGGGGCACAAGGAAGGTTCCAGATGATTCCAGGAAGTTCCAGATTGTATCCCGGGGGTACAAGGAAGGTTCCAGGCGAGTCCAGGAAGTTCTTCATGGTATTCCGCGTGACAGGAAGGTTCCAGAGGGTTCTTGGAAGTTCTACAAAGGCTCTAGGTGGGCAAGGAAGGTTCCAGACCCTTCCAGTCGGTTTTAGGAAGTTCCACGGTGCCTTCAAATGGGCGAGGAAGGTTCTAGAAGGCTCTAGGAAGTTCATAATGCATTCAGAGTGAGAAAGAAAGTTCCAGATTGTTCCAGAGGTTTCCAGGAAGTTCCACGGTGCCTTCAGGTTGGCACGGAGTGTTCCAGGTGCCACCAGACAGTAAATATCAAACTGATGTTAATTAATTACAGGAACTTTTATGTGTGAGAGAGAGAGAGAGAGAGAGAGAGAGAGAGAGAGAGAGAGAGAGAGAGAGAGAGAGAGAGAGAGAGAGAGAGCGTCAAGTTCCTGGGTTGGTCGGGAAGTTTGGCGTGTGTTTAGTCTAGCGTGAAGTTTGATATGCAAATGTGAACAGTTGTGTCACGCGGGCGTCCCTGGACACGCCAGGAGAACTGTCCTACCCGCCGTACACACGCGCACCAGGGACACTATACTGAACGGGAGAGGACACCTACACTCGTGTCCCAGGACGGGAGAGGACAGCTACACCCGTGTCCCAGGACGGGAGAGGACAGCTACACCTGTGTCCCAGGACGGGAGAGGACAGCTACACCTGTGTCCCAGGACGGGAGAGGACAGCTACACCTGTGTCCCAGGACGGGAGAGGACAGCTACACCTGTGTCCCAGGACGGGAGAGGACAGCTACACCCGTGTCCCAGGACGGGAGAGGACAGCTACACCCGTGTCCCAGGACGGGAGAGGACACCTACACTCGTGTCCCAGGACGGGAGAGGACAGCTACACCCGTGTCCCAGGACGGGAGAGGACAGCTACACCCGTGTCCCGGGACGGGAGAGGACAGCTACACCTGTGTCCCGGGACGGGAGAGGACAGCTACACCTGTGTCCCGGGACGGGAGAGGACAGCTACCACGCCCATGTCCCCAGACGCAAGATTTTAAACCTCGTAAAGAATTTTTAATGTCCCCGGACGCAGGGGGAAGGTCTCGGACTTTTAAATGTCCATTGGTGAGGTGTACAAGCAGTCAAGCCATTTTAATAAAAGCCCATCCCCTCCAAATGGTCATTAGAGGGACGGGTCATTTAAAAGCTGGTCGTGAGGGTCGGAAAGAGGGTTCGGCCATTTAATAGCCCCTCCTGTCGCTCGCAGAGGAAACTGGCCTTTTAAACGTCCCACCTAGACAGTAGGAAGAGGGGGAGGGGGCGGGGGGCAAACCTTTTAAAATAACCCTACCCACGTAGTGTGGGGGTGGGGGGGGGGACGGAGCTATTTAAAGCCCCCCCTTAACGGTCGCTAGGTGGGGGGTTGGGGGGGAAGGCCGTTTAAAAGCTGCGGGTAATTATATGCAAATGGTATTGGAGTTTACTGTTGGCTGACGTTGTTTTGCCGTATTAATCTTGGCTCAAGTGGCAGTAGCCGTGTTGTTTTGTGGCTTTGTTGTGCAGGTTACCTGGAGGGAACAGCCTCTTGCCCGGGGAGGTCGCCAGGTGATTGGTCGGCTCACAGGTCCTCCCCTCGGCTCGCGCTGATTGGTCGGCCGGCATGTGTTTACTTCACGGTGATTGGTTGGTTAGTTCTCCGCAATGATTGGTGGACTGGGATGTGTTCCCAGCCACGTTCTGGTAATTGGGATGTGTTCTTGACTGGGATATACTGGCTGGGATGTGTTGTCTGGGATATTGTGGCTGGGATGTGTTGTTCGCCGGGATATACTATCTGTGATGTGTTGTCAGCGGCCATTGGTCGGCTGGAATGTGTTGTTTGCGATAATTGGTTCTCTTGGATGCGTTCTTCGCCATGATTGGTTCGTTAGAATGGCGTGGCTGTGCTGTGATTGGCCCAGCATTATCTGGTGTGGGGTATACCATAAATGTTATATCCCAATATTTCATAGTTATTTTAGCGTTAAGAATATATATATATGTTTATATATATATATAAACACTTTTATTACTTCTGAGTTCCATTATTAACATATTTTCATGACTGTCTGTGGATGTAATTGTATTTATTGTAGTTTATTAATACATTTTAATTACTTTATGACGAGTAAATTAAAGTTTCATATTTCTCGCAGGTATGTCTCCTCTCGTGCTGACGTCACTGGTGATCCTCGGGAGTAGATCAATTCTGACCGCTGATTGGCTGGCAGTCATATCGTCACGGATAGTGATCACGATTTTACCGGTGAATGGCTGAAAGTCATTACGTCATGGATAATGATCGCGATCTGGACGCTCATTGCCTCTGCTATGATTACGTCATTACTGATGAGCTGGATCTATTCGCGGAATGGCCGGCGTTTTCCAGGACGTCATTACTGCACCTGTGAATCAGGTCGCTGATTGGCTGTTAAGGTACTGTAGAGTATAGGAATGTAATCGCTTGTTGTTATTTGTTTCTCCTTTAAAGACATTGAGGTAAGTCAGATATCAGAGCATATATATAACGTAGGCTGCTGAGGCAGTTCCAGTGTTGGATAGTGTTAAATATAAACGAGAATAGCAAATTCAAGTCCTCCAGCAAGAAAATATGGCGGCACAATTTTTTCCCGGGTGACGTCACGTGAAATTTTTAAAAGCTGCTGAACTCGTGGCTGGAGTTAAGGGTCGCGTTCCATGTTTTTGTCGGGAATAAACGACTTAGATTAATACGTATTCAACTTGGCTCAAGTTATATTTTTTGGATGGGATTTTAGAGTTAGCCTTTTACTAAAATATGAGCATTCCATTGTCATTATTAATTTAAATGTGCCACTAACATTATTATTATTATTATTATTGTTATTATTATTATTATTATTATTATTATTATTATTATTATTACCATTATTATTTTGATATAGAATTCAGTACAGACGTAGGGTTGAATCACAGAAATGAGCAGTAATGATGTACATTACGATGACAAGAATGGGTTGTACACGATGAGCAAAGTGGAAATTATATGGTAAATTATATGGTAAATTATATGGTAATAATTATTGATAATGTTGACGGTGTGGGGGGGAAGGAGGGGGGGATTATAAGCATGGCTGCCTGCTACAACACCAGAATAATTGTTACACTTAAAATATGGCAGCTTAGGTTGGATTTGTGGAGATGTGTGTTTATGTTGGTTATGTAAGGTGGGTAGACCACTGTCTGGCTGGTGGTTGCGGTCTGGGCCAACAGAGGCTCACTGTCTTGTGGTAGACAGATTATATAAGGCGGTAGACAGATACTGTATGAGGAGGGGTAAGGAAACACTATATAAAGGGGTAGATAGTTTTACGGGTAGACAGACTGTATCAGGGGTAGACAGATTATATCGGGTAGACAGAGGCTGCATCTGGGGTAGACAGAATGTATCTGGGGTAGACAGAGGCTGCATCTGGGGTAGACAGAATGTATCTGGGGTAGACAGAGGCTGCATCTAGGGTAGACAGAATGTATCTGGGGTAGACAGAATGTATCTGGGGTAGACAGAGACTATATCATTGGTAGACAGAGAGGTTCATTACTTGATGTACATGGTCCAGCATCACTATGTTGTACACCTACAGAAATATTAACAATAAAGGTCATATTCCCTTGTGATAAGTACATATATGAGCTGTACTGTCACTACTTCTACTATACAGTGAGCAAGATGTCTATCATGAAGTAGACATAGCTGTTCCTGCATATCATTATGCTAATTGACATAGCCAAGGAAACGACTTGTGAGCAGTGTACCCACACCATGTCTCGTCTCGTGATGTCTCGTGGGTTGATGTCTCGTCTCGTGATGTCTCGTGGGCTGATGTCTCGTGATGTCTCGTCTGGTGATGTCTCGTGGGTTGATGTCTCGTGGACAACCCTCGATGATGGGTTGTTTATATTGACGGATGTTGATGGTTTGTTTATATTGATGTATTAAATCATGTAAGATGATATAAACTTCATCAGTGAAGATTGGGGACGTGTGTGGGTCTGTGCCACACCACAACACTGGTCATCAGTGAAGATTGAGGACGTGTGTGGGTCTGTGCCACACCACAACACTGGTCATCAGTGAAGATTGAGGACGTGTGTGGGTCTGTGCCACACCACAACACTGGTCATCAGTGAAGATTGAGGACGTGTGTGGGTCTGTGCCACACCACAACACTGGTCATCAGTGAAGATTGAGGACGTGTGTGGGTCTGTGCCACACCACAACACTGGTCATCAGTGAAGATTGAGGACGTGTGTGGGTCTGTGCCACACCACAACACTGGTCATCAGTGAAGATTGAGGACGTGTGTGGGTCTGTGCCACACCACAACACTGGTCATCAGTGAAGATTGAGGACGTGTGTGGGTCTGTGCCATACCACAACACTGGTCATCAGTGAAGATTGAGGACGTGTGTGGGTCTGTGCCACACCACAACACTGGTCATCAGTGAAGATTGAGGACGTGTGTGGGTCTGTGCCACACCACAACACTGGTCATCAGTGAAGATTGAGGACGTGTGTGGGTCTGTGCCACACCACAACACTGGTCATCAGTGAAGATTGAGGACGTGTGTGGGTCTGTGCCACACCACAACACTGGTCATCAGTGAAGATTGAGGACGTGTGTGGGTCTGTGCCACACCACAACACTGGTCATCAGTGAAGATTGAGGACGTGTGGGTCTGTGCCACACCACAACACTGGTCATCAGTGAAGATTGAGGACGTGTGTGGGTCTGTGCCACACCACAACACTGGTCATCAGTGAAGATTGAGGACGTGTGGGTCTGTGCCACACCACAACACTGGTCATCAGTGAAGATTGAGGACGTGTGGGTCTGTGCCACACCACAACACTGGTCATCAGTGAAGATTGAGGACGTGTGTGGGTCTGTGCCACACCACAACACTGGTCATCAGTGAAGATTGAGGACGTGTGTGGGTCTGTGCCACACCACAACACTGGTCATCAGTGAAGATTGAGGACGTGTGTGGGTCTGTGCCACACCACAACACTGGTCATCAGTGAAGATTGAGGACGTGTGTGGGTCTGTGCCACACCACAACACTGGTCATCAGTGAGATTGGGGGACGTGTGTGGGTCTGTGCCACATCACAACACTGGTCATCAGTGAAGATTGAGGACGTGTGTGGGTCTGTGCCACACCACAACACTGGTCATCAGTGAAGATTGAGGACGTGTGTGGGTCTGTGCCACACCACAACACTGGTCATCAGTGAAGATTGAGGACGTGTGTGGGTCTGTGCCACACCACAACACTGGTCATCAGTGAAGATTGAGGGACGTGTGTGGGTCTGTGCCACATCCACAACACTGGTCATCAGTGAAGATTGAGGACGTGTGTGGGTCTGTGCCACACCACAACACTGGTCATCAGTGAAGATTGAGGACGTGTGTGGGTCTGTGCCACACCACAACACTGGTCATCAGTGAAGATTGAGGACGTGTGTGGGTCTGTGCCACACCACAACACTGGTCATCAGTGAAGATTGGGGACGTGTGTGGGTCTGTGCCACACCACAACACTGGTCATCAGTGAAGATTGAGGACGTGTGTGGGTCTGTGCCACACCACAACACTGGTCATCAGTTTTTCTCTGTTGTTGTAAACAAGAATTTATTTGTAATGCTTTGATCACATCCTCGTGTGTAGGGGGAGTCCGGTAACACGACACAATGATCATTACCCCAACGCAGGTCAACCACACCAGCCTTGACCCTCCCCCTCTGCCCCTCCCTAAAAGGTCACCATGCAACGTTGACGGGTCTGTAAAGGTCATGATAACGGGTTGAAGGCATCACTTAACGACCTTCCTGACTTAGGAAAGGTCACGGGGGGGGGGGGGGGCATTAAAAAGGTCGTACATGAGAGACGTGTCGTGCAAAGGTCAACAGGATGTTGTGTGTTGTGACGTGAGACTCTGGCTATACAGAGGTCAGAGGTCACACCCTGCTTCTGACCTTGGCCATGACCCTGGCTATGACCTTGGCTATGACCTTGGCCATGACCCTGGCTATGACCTTGGCTATGACCTTGGCCATGACCCTGGCTGTGACCCTGGCTGTGACCTTGGCTGTGACCCTGGCTGCCAGACAGTGATCTGACCTCCACGGGAAGAGGGAGGTCAATACAAGGTCACTCGGGGTCAGAGGTCACGTTCATGTATCTGAGGTAGTGTTAACGACTGTGTTCAGCGTGACCAAGTGTTACTTAGCGTGACTGGTGGTGTATGAGCGTGTCTTGTGGTGTCATATTGTTACACAGTGTGAGGTAAACACATGTGACAGTATATATGTGTTTCAGTGTAGTGTTTCAGTGTGGTGTTTCAGTGTGGTGTTTCAGTGTAGTGTTTCAGTGTGGTGTTTCAGTGTGGTGTTTCAGTGTAGTGTTTCAGTGTGGTGTTTCAGTGTGGTGTTTCAGTGTAGTGTTTCAGTGTGGTGTTTCAGTGTGGTGTTTCAGTGTGGTGTTTCAGTGTGGTGTTTCAGTGTGATGTTTCAGTGTGATGTTTCAGTGTGGTGTTTCAGTGTGGTGTTTCAGTGTGATGTTTCAGTGTGGTGTTTCAGTGTGGTGTTTCAGTGTGGTGTTTCAGTGTGGTGTTTCAGTGTGATGTTTCAGTGTGATGTTTCAGTGTGATGTTTCAGTGTGGTGTTTCAGTGTGGTGTTTCAGTGTGGTGTTTCAGTGTGGTGTTTCAGTGTGATGTTTCAGTGTGGTGTTTCAGTGTGATGTTTCAGTGTCATGTTTCAGTGTGGTGTTTCAGTGTGGTGTTTCAGTGTGATGTTTCAGTGTGGTGTTTCAGTGTGGTGTTTCAGTGTGATGTTTCAGTATGTAAATCAGGTTACTTTAGTGTGATGTGACATGAATAACTGAATTACATGATGTGAATAGTTAGGTATGATTTAGTGTGACGATATAAGAAACGTAACGTGACTCAGTGTGACGATGTAATGTGACCTGGCGTGACCTAGCGTGACCTAGCGTGACTTGGCATATCATCATAACGCGGTGGAGTGACGGCGGCCATTTTGTTGTTGTGGGTGGCGTCACCATGGCAACGGCTGCTCCCCCCCCCACCCCCCACCTGCAGGGCGGGGGTGAAACATGCAGGTCGTCACGTGACCTCCCCCCTCCTGGTGGTCACGGGTCGTCACGTGACCCCCCCTCCCCCCTCCTGGTGGTCACGGGTCGTCACGTGACCTCCCCCCCTCCTGGTGGTCACGGGTCGTCACGTGACCTCCCCCCTCCTGGTGGTCACGGGTCGTCACGTGACCTCCCCCCTCCTGGTGGTCACGGGTCGTCACGTGACCCCCCTCCCCCCTCCTGGTGGTCACGGGTCGTCACGTGACCTCCCCCCCTCCTGGTGGTCACGGGTCGTCACGTGACCCCCCTTCCCCCTCCTGGTGGTCACGGGTCGTCACGTGACGTCCCCCCCTCCTGGTGGTCACGGGTCGTCACGTGACCTCCCCCCTCCTGGTGGTCACGGGTCGTCACGTGACCTCCCCCCTCCTGGTGGTCACGGGTCGTCACGTGACCTCCCCCCTCCTGGTGGTCACGGGTCGTCACGTGACCCCCCCCCTCCTGGTGGTCACGGGTCGTCACGTGACCTCCCCCCTCCTGGTGGTCACGGGTCGTCACGTGACCCCCCTTCCCCCTCCTGGTGGTCACGGGTCGTCACGTGACCTCCCCCCCTCCTGGAGGTCACGGGTCGTCACGTGACCTCCCCCCCTCCTGGAGGTCACGGGTCGTCACGTGACCTCCCCCCTCCTGGAGGTCACGGGTCGTCACGTGACCTCCCCCCCCCCCCCCACAGTGGGAGAGTAATTGTTTAGCGAAGTTACTGTGATGAGAGGTCGGCCCTACCCTGGCTGGGTGCCCCCTGATATATATATATATATATTTCTTTTTCTTTTTCTTTCATGCTATTCACCATTTCCCACGTTAGCGAGGTAGCGTTAAGAACAGAGGACTGGACCTTTGAGGGAATATCCTCACTTGGCCCCTTTCTCTGTTCCTTCTTTTTTTCGAAAAAAAAAAAAAAAAAGCGAGAGGGGAGGATTTCCAGCCCCCCGCTCCCTCCCCTTTTAGTCGCCTTCTACGACACGCAGGGAATACGTGGGAAGTATTCTTTCTCCCCTATCCCCTATATATATATATATATATATATATATATATATATATATATATATATATATATATATATATATATATATATATAATTGTTGACCATTTTGGTGTGGTGTACATGTTATTACAAACACAATTCCTCTGTGTTGATCGTGTTGTACACCAGCTGTACAGAGCTTCGCCTGTCTTGAAACCAGAGAATATGATCATCATTGTGAACACGGTATGTGTGTGTGTGAGTGTGTCTGTGTCAGGGTTAAAGCAGTCCTCCCTGGATATAGAAAACGGAGCCTCATGGTTCTACGCGAGTCCTCCCTCGATATAGAAAACGGATCCTTTGGGTTTGGCTGGATTCCCTTGAATATTCCTCAGAATAGAAAACGGATCTCCCCGGGGGGGTGGCCGGATTCCCTTGAATATTCCTCAGAATAGAAAACGGATCTCCCCGGGGGGTGGCCGGATTCCCTTGAATATTCCTTACAATAGAAAACGGGTCTCCCCTGGGGGTATTGCTCTGCATACATGAGGCCAACATTGCTCACTTCGCCCGGCACCCACCAGCCAACATTGCTCACTTCGCCCGGCACCCACCAGCCAACATTGCTCACTTCTCCCGGCAACCACCAGCCAACATTGCTCACTTCTCCCGGCACCCACCAGCCAACATTGCTCACTTCTCCCGGCACCCACCAGCCAACATTGCTCACTTCTCCCGGCACCCACCAGCCAACATTGCTCACTTCTCCCGGCACTCACCAGCCAACATTGCTCACTTCTCCCGGCACTCACCAGCCAACATTGCTCACTTCTCCCGGCACCCACCAGCCAACATTGCTCACTTCTCCCGGCACTCACCAGCCAACATTGCTCACTTCTCCCGGCACTCACCAGCCAACATTGCTCACTTCTCCCGGCACCCACCAGCCAACATTGTTCACTTCTCCCGGCACCCACCAGCCAACATTGTTCACTTCTCCCGGCACCCACCAGCCAACATTGCTCACTTCTCCCGGCACCCACCAGCCAACATTGTTCACTTCTCCTGGCACCCACCAGCCAACATTGCTCACTTCTCCCGGCACCCACCAGCCAACATTGCTCACTTCTCCCGGCACCCACCAGCCAACATTGCTCACTTCTCCCGGCACCCACCAGCCAACATTGCTCACTTCTCCCGGCACCCACCAGCCAACATTGCTCACTTCTCCCGGCACTCACCAGCCAACATTGCTCACTTCTCCCGGCACTCACCAGCCAACATTGCTCACTTCTCCCGGCACCCACCAGCCAACATTGTTCACTTCTCCCGGCACCCACCAGCCAACATTGCTCACTTCTCCCGGCACTCACCAGCCAACATTGCTCACTTCTCCCGGCACTCACCAGCCAACATTGCTCACTTCTCCCGGCAC
>NC_092235.1:27924975-27927475 GCF_036320965.1 Panulirus ornatus
GCATATGGCCTCCCCTGACCAGTGTTGTGGTGTGTGTGTGCCGTGACGTCAGCGGGGTCACGTGACCAGCAGCGGGTGGATCACTGTAGTCACAGGTCAGGCAGGTCAGTGGTGATGCCAGGTAGGTCATGATTACAGGTCATATCAGGTCAGAAAGGTAGTTCAGGTCACGACTGTGTCGTTCGTGTGACACGCAGGTCACGGGTCACACAGGTCAGTCGCAGGTCAGTGTTGTTTGTGAGTAGTACGTGGTTGTAGGTGGGGTTGTAGCGTTCAGAAAGTCGTCAAGTGTACAGATATGTGTCGCAGGTCACGCCTGTCAGGTCAGTAGGTGGGCCCCCCTCCCCCCCCCGCAGGTCTGGCTCCGTCCACTCAAATGACGTCTTTTTTTGGGTGGAGGGTGGAGGGTGGAGGGGGGGGGGCGGGGTGGTTGACATGGAGGAGGGATTTCCAGCCTGGCTGGGGAAGGGCATTTCTTTTCTCTCTTTCTTTTTCTTCAGTTCATGTGTAGGAGGAAGGTTGAATGTCTGGGCTGGGGGGGCGGGCTGGGGGGGCGGTCCTTTCCTGGGGGGGTGGCTAGGTGGGTTCCTGGGGTGGCTAGGTGGGTTCCTGGGGGGCTAGGTGGGTTCCTGGGGTGGCTAGGTGGGTTCCTGGGGTGGCTAGGTGGGTTCCTGGGGGGCCAGGTGGGTTCCTGGGGGGGCTACGTGGGGTCCCGGGGGCTAGGTGGGTTCCTGGGGTGGCTAGGTGGGTTTCTGGGGTGGCTACGTGGGTTCCTGGGGGGCCAGGTGGGTTCCTGGGGGGGCTACGTGGGTTCCCGGGGGCTAGGTGGGTTCCTGGGGTGGCTAGGTGGGTTCCTGGGGTGGCTAGGTGGGTTCCTGGGGGGCTAGGTGGGTTCCTGGGGGGGCTACGTGGGTTCCCGGGGGCTAGGTGGGTTCCTGGGGTGGGTAGGTGGGTTCCTGGGGTGGGTAGGTGGGTTCCTGGGGGTGGCTAGGTGGGTTCCTGGGGGCTAGGTGGGTTCCTGGGGTGGCTAGGTGGGTTCCTGGGGTGGCTAGGTGGGTTCCTGGGGGGCTAGGTGGGTTCCTGGGGTGGCTAGGTGGGTTCCTGGGGTGGCTAGGTGGGTTCCTGGGGGGCTAGGTGGGTTCCTGGGGTGGCTAGGTGGGTTCCTGGGGGGGCTAGGTGGGTTCCTGGGGGGGCTAGGTGGGTTCCTGGGGTGGCTAGGTGGGTTCCTGGGGTGGCTAGGTGGGGGTGGTTGATGGGCGGAAGGTCTTGGGTTCGTTGACGACGTGTTGGGGTCAAGTGGGTCACGTGTTCTGTGTGGGTTTACTGCAGGTCAGGTGGCTGGGGGGGGGCGGGGGGGGTACTACACACACACACTGTGGTCACTGTATTAAGAGTACTTGTAGTTTCCACAAGGTTGAAGTAGTTCTTGAGGCAGTGAGAGGAACTTTTGTCTTGAGGCAGTGAGAGGAAGTGTGGTCTTGAGGGGGTGGGAGGAAGAGGCAGTGTGGTGTTGAGTGAGTGGGAGGGAGAGGCAGTGTGGTGTTGAGTGAGTGGGAGGGAGAGGCAGTGTGGTGTTGAGTCAGTGGGAGGGAGAGGCAGTGTGGTGTTGAGTGAGTGGGAGGGAGGGAGAGGCAGTGTGGTGTTGAGTGAGTGGGAGGGAGGGAGAGGCAGTGTGGTGTTGAGTGAGTGGGAGGGAGAGGCAGTGTGGTGTTGAGTCAGTGGGAGGGAGAGGCAGTGTGGTGTTGAGTGAGTGGGAGGGAGAGGCAGTGTGGTGTTGAGTGAGTGGGAGGGAGAGGCAGTGTGGTGTTGAGTGAGTGGGAGGGAGAGGCAGTGTGGTGTTGAGTGAGTGGGAGGGAGAGGCAGTGTGGTAGTGAGGTGTGTGGGCGATGATGGTAGCCAGAGTGAGGGAGGGGGTTTGTAGTGTTGGAGGACGACACCTCCTCCACCATTACTGGGGGAGTGGTGGGGGCGAGGGGGTGTTAAGTCTCTGTCCCCTCCCCTCCAGCATGGCTGGAAGTGGGGAGGAGATCTTCTCCCCACCTCCCCCACGTCAGCGGTAGTGGTTGTGGTTGTTGTTGTTGTTGTTGTTGTTCTTTCATCTTGTTTTGAAAGTTCCAGGAAGAGTAGGGTAGGGATGGGGGGGGGGGGGGTGTGTGTGTGTGGTGGTGTGTGTGTGGTGTGGTGTGTGGTGGTGTGTGGTGTGTGGTGGTGTGTGTGTGGTGGTGTGTGTGTGGTTGTGTGGTGTGTGTGTGAGTGGTGTGTGTGTGTGGTGGTGTGTGTGTGGTGGTGTGTGTGTGTGGTGAGTGTGTGTGTGGTGTGGTGTGTGGTGGTGTGTGTGTGGTGGTGTGTGTGTGGTGTGGTGTGTGTGTCATGTGTGTGGTGTGTGTGTGTGGTGGTGTGTGTGTGTTGTGTGTTGTGTGTGTGTGTGTCATGTGTGTGGTGTGTGTGTCATGTGTGTGGTGTGTGTGTCATGTGTGTGGTGTGTGTGTCATGTGTGTGG
>NC_092235.1:27937475-27992475 GCF_036320965.1 Panulirus ornatus
TGCTGTCCCTCACCCTCCCTCACCCTCCCTGCTCTCCCTCACCCTCCCTGCTCTCCCTCGCCCTCACTCACCCTCCCTCACCCTCCCTGCTCTCCCTCACCCTCCCTCTTCTCCCTCACCCTCCCTGCTGTCCCTCACCCTCCCTGCTCTCCCTCACCCTCCCTCTTCTCCCTCACCCTCGCTCACCCTCCCTCACTCTCCCTCACCCTCCCTGCTCTCTCTCACCCTCCCTCACTCTCCCTCAGTCTCCCTCACTCTCCCTCACCCTCCCTACTCTTCCTCACCCTCCCTGCTCTCCCTCACCCTCCCTCACTCTCCCTCACCCTCCCTCACCCTCCCTCACTCTCCCTCACCCTCCCTCACCCTCCCTCACCCTCCCTCACTCTCCCTCACTCTCCCTCACTCTCCCTCACCCTCCCTCACTCACCCTCCCTGCTCTCCCTCACCCTCCCTCTTCTCCCTCACCCTCCCTGCTGTCCCTCACCCTCCCTGCTCTCCCTCACCCTCCCTGCTCTCCCTCACCCTCCCTCACTCTCCCTCACCCTCCCTCACTCTCCCTCATCCTCCCTCACTCTCCCTCACCCTCCCTCACTCTCCCTCACTCTCCCTCACCCTCCCTCACTTTCCCTCACCCTCCCTCACTCTCCCTCACTCTCCCTCACCCTCCCTCACTCTCCCTCACCCTCCCTCACTCTCCCTCACTCTCCCTCACCCTCCCTCACTCTCCCTCACCCTCCCTCACTCTCCCTCACTCTCCCTCACCCTCCCTCACTCTCCCTCACCCTCCCTCTCTCTCCCTCACCCTCCCTCTTCTCCCTCACCCTCCCTCACCCTCCCTCACTCTCCCTCACCCTCCCTGCTCTCTCACCCTCCCTCACTCTCCCTCAGTCTCCCTCACTCTCCCTCACCCTCCCTACTCTCCCTCACCCTCCCTGCTCTCCCTCACCCTCCCTCACTCTCCCTCACCCTCCCTCACTCTCCCTCATCCTCCCTCACTCTCCCTCACCCTCCCTCACTCTCCCTCACCCTCCCTCACTCTCCCTCACCCTCCCTCACTCTCCCTCACCCTCCCTCACTCTCCCTCACCCTCCGTGGCGCACCATCTCTCCCCTCGAGCCCAAGGCCCCCCCCCGGGGGGGCACCCGCTCCTCCTCGTGTCTGGCTGCCGGGCCTGGCCCCAGCCCCACCTGGGGGGGTCCACGTGCACCTCCACTTACTGGGGGCTGGCTGGGGTGTGGGGGCTGGCTGGGGTGTGGGGTGTGGGGGCTGGTGGGTAAGGTGTACTCCACACTACCTCAAGACTCTTGTGTGTTGAGGACGGGCGGGGGGGGGGGTGTACTGATGCTCCGTCCAACATGAGGTGTGTACTGTGTGTGTGTGTGTGTACATTGCTGGCCCGTACATGTGTGTACATTGCTGGCCCGTACATGTATGTACATTGCTGACCCGTACATGTGTGTACATTGCTGCCCCGTACATGTATGTACATTGCTGACCCGTACATATGTCTACATTGCTGCCCCGTACATGTGTGCACATTGCTGACCCGTACATATGTGTACATTGCTGCCCCGTACATGTGTGTACATTGCTGCCCCGTACATGTGTGCACATTGCTGCCCCGTACATGTGTACATTGCTGCCCCGTACATGTGTACGTGTGTGTGTGCGACTTACCTGTTTACAGACGTACACGCGGCTTCCGTTGTGGTGGTGATGTTAGCGTTGCTGACCATGATACACACATGAGCCCTCCTAGGCCCACACTCACCCTAGGTGTTTATCCTTCTCTCGGGGTTGGTAATAAATGGGCACCTGGCTTAGGCTGTGGTGTGTACACACACACACACACACACACACACACACACACACACACACACACACTGAGAGGAAGAGAGAGGAGAAAGAGAAAGTTGAGCAGCGTTACCAAGTTTGGGAGGAGAGCAGCGTTACCAAGTATGGAACAATATTAATTAGGGAATGAATCCTACAGTGCATGACTGCCTGGCCCGCCCACCCACCCGCCCACCCGCCATGACTGCCTGGCCCACCCGCCCGCCCACCCACCCGCCCTGCCTGGCCCGCCCTGCTATGTACCACCTCAGGTCACTGCATGGTGCCATGACCTCTGACCTCCAGAAAATGTAGGAAATGCCACATCTTGCCACGTGTTGACACATTTATATTGACACATTCTTTATATATATATATATATATATATATATATATATATATATATATATATATATATATATATGAGGGTAGAGTGTGAGTGATGTTGGTATGTACAGTTAACATGGTGTGTTATAATAACACGTGGGATATGTTGGGACGAACCACTGATTGAGATGGTCCCCCCCCCCCCTGGTCAGTGGGGGCCCCGCGCCACACCAGGTAATGAGCCATCAGTCGTTTGTTACACAGGTCACGTGGCCGGTCAAGGTCCGACCATAATGTTGTCTGTCATCCTGGAAACAAAAAATGGAAGCCAATTTTTTTTCCTAGGTTGATAGATGTGTATAACGACTGGAGGTAAGATAGAATATAGATGGCTGGATATAGTGCAGGTGGCGTGGGCTGAGGGAGACGGGAGGTAGGTGGCGTGAGCTGAGGGAGACGGGAGGTAGGTGGCGTGGGCTGAGGGAGACGGGAGGTAGGTGGCGTGGGCTGAGGGAGACGGGAGGTAGGTGGCGTGGGCTGAGGGAGACGGGAGGTAGGTGGCGTGGGCTGAGGGAGACGGGAGGTAGGTGGCGTGGGCTGAGGGAGACGGGTGAGAGCAGCAAAACAGTGTTAAACCTGAACGATAAGGGAGATTCTAGGAGGAATAACGAAGGGGATTATAGCTCTTATGGACGAGGGAAGAAGTTAGGTACACAAGTGACGGCAAGAAAGAGTCATACCTCGGGGCAGGGGGGGGGGGAGGGGGGGGGGACGTGTGCAGCGGACGAGCTGGGGACGATATGACGTGGTCACTACGGTGAGGACGAGACGAGGACGAGGACGAGGAGCCTAAGTAAGGCTCTCAGGCGGGAGCCGGTGGACGGGACAGGAGCCGGTGGACGGGACAGGAGCCGGTGGACGGGACAGGAGCCGTGGAAAAAGGTTGGCGTTGACGGGTTCAGACAGATCTGTCCCGGAGATTGGTTTGTGGGGGGGCGGGCGCGGGGGGGAGGCGTGCAGAAGACAAGGGAGGCGAGGCGCAGTGTGAGAATGAAGATGTCGAGACGGGAGAGATAAAGCAGGAGGTGGGAGGGGCCAGGCAGGAAGAGACGTAGGGGGGGGGGAGACCCTGGCCCATGATGAGAGAGAGAGAGAGAGAGAGAGAGAGAGAGAGAGAGAGCACCGTGGGCCGGGCTTGCTCGCTTCAGGAAGACTGTTAATGTTTTAAAACGGTGTGTGTGTGTGTGTGTGTGTGTGTGTGTGTGTGTGTGTGTGTGTGGTGTGTGTGTGTGTGTGGTGTGTGTGTGGTGTGTGTGTGTGGTGTGTGTGTGTGTGTGTGTGTGTGGTGTGTGTGTGTGTGTGGTGTGTGTGTGTGTGTGTGTGTGGTGTGTGTGTGTGTGTGTGGTGTGTGTGTGTGTGTGGTGTGTGTGTGTGTGTGTGTGTGTGTGTGGTGTGTGTGTGTGTGTGTGTGTGTGTGTGTGTGTGTGTGTGTGTGTGTGTGTGTGTGTGTGTGTGTGTGTGTGTGTGTGTGTGTGTGTGTGGTGTGTGGTGTGTGTGTGTGTGTGTGTGTGTGTGGTGTGTGTGTGTGTGTGTGTGTGTGTGTGTGTGTGTGTGTGTGTGTGTGTGTGGTGTGTGTGTGTGTGTGGTGTGTGTGTGTGTGTGTGTGTGTGTGTGTGTGTGTGTGTGTGTGTGTGTGTGGTGTGTGTGGTGTGTGGTGTGTGTGTGTGGTGTGTGTGTGTGGTGTGGTGTGTGTGTGTGTGTGGTGTGTGTGTGTGTGTGTGTGTGTGTGGTGTGTGTGTGTGTGGTGTGTGTGTGTGTGTGTGTGTGTGGTGTGTGTGTGTGTGTGTGTGTGTGTGGTGTGTGGTGTGTGTGTGTGTGTGTGTGGTGTGTGTGTGTGTGTGGTGTGTGTGTGTGGTGTGTGTGTGTGTGTGGTGTGTGTGTGTGTGTGGTGTGTGTGTGTGTGTGTGGTGTGGTGTGTGTGTGTGTGGTGTGGTGTGTGTGTGTGTGTGTGTGTGTGTGTGTGTGTGTGTGTGTGTGTGTGTGTGTGTGTGTGTGGGTGTGTGGTGTGTGTGTGTGTGTGTGTGTGTGTGTGTGTGTGTGTGTGTGTGTGTGTTGTGGTGTGTGGTGTGTGTGGTGTGTGTGTGTGTGTGTGTGGTGTGTGTGGTGTGTGTGTGTGTGTGGTGTGGTGTGTGTGTGTGGTGTGTGTGTGTGTGTGTGTGTGTGTGTGTGTGTGTGTGTGGTGTTGTGTGGTGTGTGTGTGTGTGTGGTGTGTGTGTGTGTGGGTGTGTGTGTGTGGTGTGTGTGTTGTGTGGTGTGTGTGTGTGTGTGTGGTGTGTGTGTGTGTGGTGTGTGTGTGTGTGGTGTGTGTGTGTGTGGTGTGTGTGTGTGTGTGGTGTGTGTGTGTGTGTGTGTGGTGTGTGTGGTGTGTGGTGTGTGGTGTGTGTGGTGGTGTGTGTGTGTGTGTGTGTGGTGTGTGTGTGTGTGTGTGTGGTGTGTGTGGTGTGTGTGTGGTGTGTGTGTGTGTGGTGTGTGGTGTGTGGGGGGGGTGGGTGTTGTTGGGGGGGGGGTTGTGTGGGGTTGTGTGGGGGGTGGGGGGTGGGGGGTGTTGGGGTGTTGGGTGGGGTGTGGTGGTGGGTGGGTTTGGGGTGGGGGGTGTGTGGTTTGTGGGGTGGTTGTGTGTGGTGTGTGTGTGGTTTTGGGGGGGTGGGTGTGTGGTGGGTGTGTGGGGGTGTGGGGGTGGGGTTTGGGGGGGGGGTGGTGGGTGTGGTGGTGTGGTTTTGGTGTGTGGGTGTGTGTGGTGTGGTGGGTGTGTTGTGGGGTGGTGTGTGTGTGGGTGTGGGTGGGGGGTGGTGGGGGTTGTGGTTTTGTGGGGGGTGTGTGGTTTGGGTGGGTGTTGTTGGGGGTGGGGGGGGTGGTGGGTGGGTGGGGGGTGGTTGTGGTGTGTGGGTGTGGTGTGGGTGGGGGGGGTGGGGGGGTGGGGGGTGTTGGTGGTGGGGGTGGGTTGGGGGGTGTGGGGGGTGGGTGTGGGGTGGGGGTGGGGGTGTGGGGTGGTGGTGTGGGGGGTTGGGTGGTGGGTGTTGGGGGTGGGGGGGGGGTGGTGGTGGGTTGGGGGTGTGTGGGGGGGGGTGGGTGGGGGGTGTGTGTGTGTGGTGGGGGGGTGGGGGGGGTTTGGGGGTTGGGTGTGTGGGGTGTGTGTGGGGTGTGTGGGGGTGGGTTGGGTGGTGGGGGTGGGGGGGGGGGGGGGGGGGGGGGGGGGGGGGGGGGGGGGGGGGGTGGGGGGGGGGTGGGTGGGGGGGGGGGGGTGTGGGTGTGGGTGGTGTGTGTGTGGGGGGGGGGGGGGTGGGGGGGGGGGGGGGGGGGGGGGGGGGGGGGGGGGGGGGGGGGGGGGGGGGGGGGGGGGGGGGGGGGGGGGGGGGGGGGGGGGGGGGGGGGGGGGGGGGGGGGGGGGGGGGGGGGGGGGGGGGGGGGGGGGGGGGGGGGGGTGGGTGGGTGGGGGGGGTGTGGGTGGTGGGGGGGGTGGTTTTGTGTGGTGGGGGGTGGGGTGGGGGGGTGGGGTGTGGGTGGGTGTGGGGGGGGGGGGGGGGGTGGTGGGGGGGGGGGGGGTGGTGGGGGGGTGGGTTGGGGGGGGGGGTGTGTGTGTGGGGGGGGGGGGTGTGGGGGGGTGTGGTGGGGGGGGGGTGGGGGGTGGGGGGTGGGTGTGTGTGGGTGGTGGGTGTGGGGGGGGGGGTGTGGTGGGTGGGTGGTGTGGGTGGGGTTTTGGGGGTGGGGGGGGTGTGTTGGTGTGTGTGTGTGTGTGTGTGTGTGTGTGGTGTGTGGTGTGGTGTGTGTGGTGTGTGTGTGTGTGTGTGTGTGTGTGTTGGGGGAGGGTAGGAGGTGGTGGTCCCCCCCCCCCCCCGGCTGGGGCCGCACCACCACCACGGGAAATGAGAAAGTCGGTTCGAGTCTGACGGAGGAAGACGACACGGCTTCCGGGTCCCCCCCCCCCCCCCCGCCCTGACTGCTGGGGGGGGATGTCCGCCGGCCGGCTGGGGGGTGAAGGCGGGGGGGAGGGAGGGGGAGGAAAAACTTGCGATCGTTCACTGGGAAAATTTTGTGAGGTTAACTGCTTGTCCTCCGGGTGAGGGGGGGGGGTGAGGGGGGACGGTCGACTGTCTAACTGTCAACTTCTCAGAAAAAACAGGAGAAAAAATAAATAAATAACTGGGATTCGCCGTCGATTTTTCCCAACAGAAAATGTGAGATGGGGTTTGGCCTGTGGGTTGGGGGGGGTTGACTTCTTTAAGGTGGAATTTACGTTCATTGAAAGTAATAAATGAGTCATAACTGTGGCGTGAGTTATAGCTCTTTATTGCCGCCAAGACATTGTGGTAATATGACGTAGGTTGTGATGTGATGTTATTATCAGTAATTCATAATGTTATTATGATGTTGTCATAATGTTATTATGATGTTGTCATAATGTTATGATGATGATGTTGTCATAATGTTATGATGATGATGATGATGTTGTCATAATGGTATGATGATGATGATGATGTCATAATGTTATAATGATGATGATGATGATGATGATGTTGTCATAATGTTATGATGATGTTGTCATAATCTTATGATGATGATGATGTTGTCATAATGTTATGATGATGATGATGTTGTCATAATGTTATGATGATGTTGTCATAATGTTATGATGATGATGATGTCATAATGTTATGATGATGATGATGATGTCATAATGTTATAATGATGATGATGATGTTGTCATAATGTTATGATGATGATGATGATGTTGTCATAATGTTATGATGATGATGATGATGTCATAATGTTATAATGATGATGATGATGATCTTGTCATAATGTTATGATGATGATGATGATGTTGTCATAATGTTATGATGATGATGATGATGTCATAATGTTATAATGATGATGATGATGTTGTCATAATGTTATGATGATGATGATGATGTTGTCATAATGTTATGATGATGATGATGATGTCATAATGTTATAATGATGATGATGATGATGTTGTCATAATGTTATGATGATGATGATGATGTTGTCATAATGTTATGATGATGATGATGATGTTGTCATAATGTTATGATGATGATGATGTTGTCATAATGTTATGATGATGTTGTCATAATGTTATGATGATGATGATGATGTTGTCATAATGTTATGATGATGATGATGATGTCATAATGTTATAATGATGATGATGATGATGTTGTCATAATGTTATGATGATGATGATGATGTTGTCATAATGTTATGATGATGATGATGATGTCATAATGTTATAATGATGATGATGATGTTGTCATAATGTTATGATGATGATGATGATGTCATAATGTTATAATGATGATGATGATGATGTTGTCATAATGTTATGATGATGATGATGATGTTGTCATAATGTTATGATGATGATGATGATGTCATAATGTTATAATGATGATGATGATGATGTTGTCATAATGTTATGATGATGATGATGATGTTGTCATAATGTTATGATGATGATGATGATGTCATAATGTTATAATGATGATGATGATGTTGTCATAATGTTATGATGATGATGATGATGTCATAATGTTATAATGATGATGATGATGTTGTCATAATGTTATGATGATGATGATGATGTCATAATGTTATAATGATGATGATGATGTTGTCAATGTTATGATGATGATGATGATGTTGTCATAATGTTATGATGATGATGATGATGTCATAATGTTATAATGATGATGATGATGTTGTCATAATGTTATGATGATGATGATGATGTTGTCATAATGTTATGATGATGATGATGATGTTGTCATAATGTTATAATGATGATGATGATGATGATGATGATGATGTCATAATGTTATGATGATGATGTCATAATGTTATGATGATGTTGTCATAATGTTATAATGATGTTGTGACCTGAGGTATAACAACCCACTCTCAACTTGTCTTCGTCTTCAGTGTTTACAGTCAACACAAATATGTGGTTTGGTTTTGAAATTCAAAAATTTAAACGTTTTTTGTGCGGGAAAGTTTTCTGTGGCGGGTAGCCTGCGCTACGACCCTTGAACACGACGGTACGACCCTTGAACACAACGGTACGACCCTTGAACACGACGGTACGACTCTTGAACACGACGGTACGACCCTTGAACACGACGTCACGACCCTTGAACACGACGTCACGACCCTTGAACACGACGGTACGACCCTTGAACACGACGGTACGACCCTTGAACACGACGGTACGACCCTTGAACACGACGGTACGACCCTTGAACACGACGGTAAGACCCTTGAACACAACGGTACGACCCTTGAACACGACGGTACGACCCTTGAACACGACGGTACGACCCTTGAACACGACGGTACGACCCTTGAACACGACGGTACGACCCTTGAACACGACGTCACGACCCTTGAACACGACGTCACGACCCTTGAACACGACGTCACGACCCTTGAACACGACGGTACGACCCTTGAACACGACGGTACGACCCTTGAACACGACGGTATACTCCTGAGTTTGATGACCTGACCTTTGACCTGACTCCATCATCCTTCAGTTTTTATAATTTCATGTTACATAAACTTGTCATAATTATCATGACTTTCTCTTAATGGTTCGTTCTGTAAATATTTACATTTACAGTTGTCTGCATATTTATAGTTAGGCCAATCACCTGCCAGGGTAGTTAACGGTCGTTATCCTCACATAACAACCATCAGTCACAAACAACTAATGACCTGGAATGGTTGAAGATTATTCACTCATAAATTTTGATATCTAAATATTTTGATTTTGATTTCTAAATATTTTGATATGTAAATATTTTGATATGTAAATATTTTGATATATAAATATTTTGTCATGTAGATATTTTGATTTAGATCATTTCTTCTAACTCCTTATTGATGTAATTATGTCTTAATGATTATTAATTAATGATATTCAGTGGTTGAGGTCTAGTGGCTCTCTCTCTCTCTCTCTCTCTCTCTCTCTCTCTCTCTCTCTCTCTCTCTCTCTCTCTCTCTCTCTCTCTCTCTCTCTCTCTCAGGTCCTCATGTCTGGGCCTGCATGACTGCTGAGGCAATGTGTGTGTGTGTGTATGTGTGTGTGTGTGTGTGTGTGTGTGTGTGTGTGTGTGTGTGTGTGTATGTGTGTGGTGTGTGTGTGTGTGTGTGTCTATGTGTATGGTGTGTGTGTGTGTATGTGTGTATGTGTATGGTGTGTGTGGTGTGTGTGTGTGTGTGTGTGTGTGTGTGTGTGTGTGTGTGTGTGTGTGTGTGTGTGATGTGTGTGTGTGTGTGTGTGTGTGTATGTGTATGGTGTGTGTGTGTGTGTGTGTGTGTGTATGTGTATGGTGTGTGTGGTGTGTGTGGTGTGTGTGTGTGTGTGTATGTGTATGGTGTGTGTGTGTGTATGTGTGTATGTGTATGGTGTGTGTGTGTGTGTGTGGTGTGTGTGTGTGTGTGTGTGTGGTTAGCATGCACAAGTCATGGTTCGTG
Source organism: Panulirus ornatus (assembly GCF_036320965.1). Lineage (NCBI taxonomy): Eukaryota > Metazoa > Arthropoda > Malacostraca > Decapoda > Palinuridae > Panulirus > Panulirus ornatus. The sequence continues at coordinate 27,947,190 of NC_092235.1, forward strand.
GCACCATGACTTGTGCATGCTCTGGCCTCTCATATCCTGCAACACATGCACGTTGCATGACACACTCAGCAGCAACACACGCACGTTGCATGACACACTCAGCAGCAACACATGCACGTTGCATGACACACTCAGCAGCAACACACGCACGTTGCATGACACACTCAGCAGCAACACACGCACGTTGCATGACACACTCAGCAGCAACACACGCACGTTGCATGACACACTCAGCAGCAACACACGCACGTTGCATGACACACTCAGCAGCAACACATGCACGTTGCATGACACACTCAGCAGTGTGACACGCCGTGTGGGTGGCCCCGGGAGGTCATGTGCCCTGCGGGGGGGGGGGCAGTGACCTCTGGGGGGTGATGACCCCTAACTGTTAGGTAGGGGGGGGGTGGGGGGTGTGGGGGGGGAAGGAGTTGTAGGGTAACCGGCTCAGGTAACCAGAGAAGGTTAGTGTGACAACCATACCTTCCTGCCCCCCCCCCCCCCACACACACGGTTATCATATATGTATCATCATTATCAGTTATCATATATGTATCATCATTATCAGTTATCGTGGGTTATCAGTTATCATATGTGTATCATCATTATCAGTTATCGTGGGTTATCAGTTATCATATATGTATCATCATTATCAGTTATCGTGGGTTATCAGTTATCATATATGTATCATCATTATCAGTTATCGTGGGTTATCAGTTATCATATATGTATCATCATTATCAGTTATCGTGGGTTATCAGTTATCATATATGTATCATCATTATCAGTTATCATATATGTATCATCATTATCAGTTATCGTGGGTTATCAGTTATCATATATGTATCATCATTATCAGTTATCGTGGGTTATCAGTTATCATATATGTATCATCATTATCAGTTATCGTCTGTGTGTTTATCTTGTCTTCCATGTTCCTGTGTCTCGTGTTCGTCCCGCCTCCCATTTTCCATGATAGAATAACTTCTGGCCATTGTTTTTGTTTTCATGTTTTTGTTTTGTATTTCATTGCTGCAGTTGTCGTACTTCTTTGGTCACGTCTCCTCCCGTTTTTTGTTGTTACCACACCTCGTTTTCTTTTACCTCTTATCATCTTCACAGTTTTCCCGGTTTCTTCTCTGTCTTTCCAAGTTTATTACGTAATATTCTGTTCTTGTGTTATTTGTTCTCTTGTATCTTCCTCCTGGTTTGGTCTTATCATCTTCAATATTCCTCTGTCTCCCCTCATACTTCACTCTGTGCCTCCCCTCATACATCACTGTGTCTCCCTCATACTTCACTCTGTGCCTCCCCTCATACATCACTGTGTCTCCCCTCATACTTCACTCTGTGCCTCCCCTCATACATCACTGTCTCCCCTCATACTTCACTCTATGCCTCCCCTCATACATCACTGTCTCCCCTCATACTTCACTCTGTGCCTCCCCTCATACATCACTGTGTCTCCCCTCATACTTCACTCTATGCCTCCCCTCATACATCACTGTCTCCCCTCATACTTCACTCTGTGCCTCCCCTCATACATCACTGTGTCTCCCCTCATACTTCACTCTATGCCTCCCCTCATACATCACTGTCTCCCCTCATACTTCACTCTGTGCCTCCCCTCATACATCACTGTGTCTCCCCTCATACTTCACTCTGTGCCTCCCCTCATACATCACTGTCTCCCCTCATACATCACTGTGTCTCCCCTCATACATCACTGTGTCTCCCCTCATACTTCACTCTATGTCTCCCCTCATACATCACAGTGTCTCCCCTCATACATCTCTGTGCCTCCCCTCTTCCATCACTAATTCATTTTCTGTGTCTCCTTCCTTGTCTCCATTTCTTTCTTAAAGTTTCAATATATATCTAAGTCTTGCCAGTTATCACCATTCTTGTCTTTATTGCCTTTCATTTGGATCTTCAAATTCTTATAAATATTGATTCAAATTAATGTTTTTTTGTTTTGTCCTAACGTAAGTCAAGATGGCGGATCTCGATGTTCATTTGTTATCGTCTTTCCCGCGTCGTGTGAGGATGGGGGAGCGTGATGGCCGGGCCGTACACCACAACTGGTATGGCTTCACCATCGACCTCTATACAGCGCCGCCATCTTGGATCTTAAGTTCAGTAGGGGGGGGGGGGGGTGTCACACGTAAGAATCAGGTCAAAGGCCGGGTCATCGTAGTCACGGGTCGTACCGTCGTATTCAAGGGTCGTGCCGCCATGTTCAGAGGTCGCACCGCCGTGTTCAGTGGTCGTACCGTCGTGGTCAGGGGTCGTACCGTCGTGAACAAGGATTCAAAGCAGAATTACCTGTTTTCTGCTGTTACATATTTCCATCTGACCCATGGTCACTTCTTGTTAATCCCCCATGATTGCATTAGTCCCCCATAGTTGTATAAATCCCCCATGATTATATAAATCCCCCATGATTATATAAATCCGCCATGATTGTATAAATCCGCCATGATTATATAAATCCGCCATGATTATATAAATCCCCCATGATTATATAAATCCCCCATGATTATATAAATCCGCCATGATTATATAAATCCGCCATGATTATATAAATCCCCCATGATTATATAAATCCGCCATGATTATATAAATCCGCCATGATTGTATAAATCCGCCATGATTATATAAATCCCGTCATATAATGGTAAATCCTCATACTTGCATCATGTTTGGTCATCATTATGAAGGTATGAGGTGACCAGGGTCGTACTACTCATCCAGGATCTCCATCATGTCCAGAGCTTCCCCTAGTTGACCGGAGCGGCCGCTAGATGGCTCTGCTGTAGGCTTTGTTTACGTTAAGTTTACGGAAACTGCCGATAGATGGCTCCACCATTCCTCCGTTTGTTTACATTGTAGTCTGCAGGAACTACCGGTAGATGGCTCCACCTTCTCCATGTTTACATTAGGCTGTATTGAATGTCCGGATCTTAATTGTAATAATGATAATAATAATAATAATAATAATAATTATAATAATAATAATAATTATTATTATTATTATTATTATTATTATTATTATTATTATTTATTAAAAGTGATTATAAGTTGATATTATGTAATTGTGGTTGGCGTGCAGCCAGGTTGTAGACATGATCACCCTCATGTGATAAGGTTGTGTGTGTGTGTGTGTGTGTGTGTGTGTGTTACGGGGACGTTGTGGGTGAGTGACAGCCTGGACTCCCTGCCTGGGTGGGTGTGTGGGTTCGATACCTCCACGGTGGATGCCCCCCCCCTCCCCCTCCTCCTTCCTCTTCCTAGACTCGTTCTGGCCGAGCGATCCCTCGCCTGACCTGTCCTGACCTGTTCTACAGGTAGCCACAGCTCTGACCTGTCCTGACCTGTTCTACAGGTAGCCACAGGTTACCCAGACAACGCTTTAGTTACTCCATGGGTCATGACCTCCCATGACCCGTCCAGGAATGTCCTCAGTTCTCTTGACCTATTCGAGTGTGCCTTTGACCTGACCTATAGTGACTTAAGCTCTTGACCTGACCTACAGTGACTTAAGCTCTAATGACCTGACCTTGACCTGACCTACAGTGACTTAAGCTCTTGACCTGACCTACAGTGACTTAAGCTTTCATGACCTGACCTGACCTAGTGTGACCTCTGTCTGTTGCTGGTGTAATAGACCAGCAGGGGCATGGTCCTCACCAGGGGTGGCCAGTTTCTTTACCTGGCGGGCCAGATGTGGCCCGCGGGCCGCACCAAGGCCACCTCTGGTCTACAACCTTGTGTAACACTGTGTATGATGTGACCATCTAATGGTTGTGAACACACGGTTCCCCACAACCTCATGCGTTGTACAACCGCCACAACCCTCCAGCCCGTCACACGCTCACAACCCTCCAGGCGTCACACGCTCTCCGTCACAGCTCACAACCCTCCAGGCGTCACACGTTCTCCGTCACAACTTCCTGTAAGCCATGCCTCTGACCTTTGCTGAGCTGTCGTGTGTATTTCATAACTGGAGTCTTCCCTCCCCCCCCCCCCCCCCCCACGCAAGCCTAGTCGACCTTTTACCCCACATGTCCTCCTCCTCCTCCTCCACGCCCTCACAACTTTATTGATCAACACTCTACCCACTGTAACAACCTCCACCAACCACCCCCTCATGTAACGCCTGTAGCCTTAAGAGATGTTCTGTAACACCCACACCCCCCCAGCCTCCTGTAACCTTCCTATGCTCCTTGTAACACCCCCCAGCCTCCTGTAACCTCCCATTGCCCCTTGTAACACCCCCCAGCCTCCTGTAACCTTCCTATGCTCCTTGTAACACCCCCTAGCCTCCTGTAACCTTCCTATGCTCCTTGTAACACCCCCACTCCCCAAGCCTCCTGTAACTCCCTCTGCCCCTTGTAACCCCCCCCCCCCCAGCCTCCTGTAACAGACGGGTGTGACGGTGAGACATGCCTCACATTCAGTGCATGTGTTGACGTGTGGATGTTGTATGAAGGTTGAATGTGTGGATGTTGTATTGACAGCCCAGCACAACAGCTGTATCCTGATGCATTAATTACCTACAACCACTGCTGCATTATCTATCTGTCTATCTATCACTGTATGTTACTCCATCTGTCTGACTTCCTATATGTCTGTCCATCTATTGTCTATCTTTCTGTCTGTCTGTATGTTAATGTATTTCGCTTAGTTTTTCTGTCTGTCTATCTATCTATCTATCTATCTATCTATCTATCTATCTGTCTGTCTGTCTAGGTGTATGCGTGTGCCATTGTGTGTGTGTGTGTGTGTTACCGGACTCTGCCTGCCTGAGGTTAACACAGGGGGAGACTCGTGGACCAGGAGAAGCACAGTCTAGTGTGGTGACTGTGAGTGAGTTCATCATTTCCCTGCTCCTGATTGTGGCGCAGTGTTACCACCTGGGCGACACTGGCGCTCCTTTGATATCGCCCCGGGTGTCCCCCCCCACACACCCGGGGGGGGTGTATAGTGGTGGTGGCAGGGTGGGGTGTATAGTGGTGTTGGCAGTGTGGGGTGTATAGTGGTGTTGGCAGTGTGGGGTGTATAGTGGTGTTGGCAGTGTGGGGTGTATAGTGGTGTTGGCAGTGTGGGGTGTATAGTGGTGTTGGCAGGGTGGGGTGTATAGTGGTGTTGGCAGTGTGGGGTGTATAGTGGTGGTGGCAGGGTGGGGTGTATAGTGGTGGTGGCAGGGTGGGGTGTATAGTGGTGTTGGCAGTGTGGGGTGTATAGTGGTGGTGGCAGGGTGGGGTGTATAGTGGTGGTGGCAGTGTGGGGTGTATAGTGGTGTTGGCAGGGTGGGGTGTATAGTGGTGGTGGCAGTGTGGGGTGTATAGTGGTGTTGGCAGTGTGGGGTGTATAGTGGTGGTGGCAGGGTGGGGTGTATAGTGGTGGTGGCAGGGTGGGGTGTATAGTGGTGGTGGCAGGGTGGGGTGTATAGTGGTGTTGGCAGTGTGGGGTGTATAGTGGTGGTGGCAGGGTGGGGTGTATAGTGGTGGTGGCAGTGTGGGGTGTATAGTGGTGTTGGCAGTGTGGGGTGTATAGTGGTGGTGGCAGGGTGGGGTGTATAGTGGTGGTGGCAGTGTGGGGTGTATAGTGGTGTTGGCAGGGTGGGGTGTATAGTGGTGTTGGCAGGGTGGAGTGTATAGTGGTGTTGGCAGTGTGGGGTGTATAGTGGTGTTGGCAGTGTGGGGTGTATAGTGGTGGTGGCAGGGTGGGGTGTATAGTGGTGGTGGCAGTGTGGGGTGTATAGTGGTGTTGGCAGTGTGGGGTGTATAGTGGTGGTGGCAGGGTGGGGTGTATAGTGGTGGTGGCAGTGTGGGGTGTATAGTGGTGTTGGCAGTGTGGGGTGTATAGTGGTGGTGGCAGTGTGGGGTGTATAGTGGTGGTGGCAGGGTGGGGTGTATAGTGGTGTTGGCAGGGTGGGGTGTATAGTGGTGTTGGCAGTGTGGGGTGTATAGTGGTGTTGGCAGTGTGGGGTGTATAGTGATGTTGGCAGGGTGGGGTGTATAGTGGTGTTGGCAGTGTGGTGTCAGGGAGGTGGGGTGGGAGCCCCGGCCTGGGGTGGCACTGCCATCATCAGGTTCAAGCTGGCTAGCACGGCAGGTCATTAAGCTTTAGCGTAGCCATAGTGTTAAGCTGACACGGTCATACATAGGTCATGTTTAGCTGGTCATGAGAGAGACGTGTTGTGTGAGGAATGACATGAGGCACGTTACTCTCTCATGTCTTACGTGCATCATCAATGTCTCTCATGTCTCGCTCATGTCTTACGTGCATCATCAATGTCTCTCATGTCTCGCTCATGTCTTACGTGCATCATCAATGTCTCTCATGTCTCGCTCATGTCTTACGTGCATCATCAATGTCTCTCATGTCTCGCTCATGTCTTACGTGCATCATCAATGTCTCTCATGTCTCGCTCATGTCTTACGTGCATCATCAATGTCTCTCATGTCTCGCTCATGTCTTACGTGCATCATCAATGTCTCTCATGTCTCGCTCATGTCTTACGTGCATCATCAATGTCTCTCATGTCTCGCTCATGTCTTACGTGCATCATCAATGTCTCTCATGTCTCGCTCATGTCTTACGTGCATCATCAATGTCTCTCATGTCTCGCTCATGTCTTACGTGCATCATCAATGTCTCTCATGTCTCGCTCATGTCTTACGTGCATCATCAATGTCTCTCATGTCTCGCTCATGTCTTACGTGCATCATCAATGTCTCTCATGTCTCGCTCATGTCTTACGTGCATCATCAATGTCTCTCATGTCTCGCTCATGTCTTACGTGCATCATCAATGTCTCTCATGTCTTGCTTTTTAGACGTACCGTCGTACTCAGGGGTCGTACCGTCGTACTCAGGGGTCGTACCGTCGTGCTCAGGGGTCGTACCGTCGTGCTCGGGGGTGGTACCGTCGTGCTCAGGGGTCGTATCCATAGGTCGTACCGTCGTTCTCAGGGGTCGTACCGTCTTGCTCAGGGGTCGTATCCATCGGTCGTACCGTCGTTCTCAGGGGTCGTACTGGCGTGTTCATGAGGTTTCAGTCCTCAGGAGTCGGGTGAACACGTGGGGCTGGTTGTGTACAGATTTAGATCCGTGTTGCATATTGTATCACCTCTGACCACTTCCCTTCATACTGCCACCCGGATATATGCACCGCGCCTTCCTCTCCTCATGACGTACCAGGACACGTCCGGGGATCTTGTGACGTACCAGGACACGTCTGGTGATCTTGTGACGTACCAGGACACGTCTGGTGATCTTGTGACGTACCAGGACACATCTGGTGATCTTGTGACGTACCAGGACACGTCTGGGGATCTTGTGACGTACCAGGACACATCTGGTGATCTTGTGACGTACCAGGACACGTCTGGGGATCTTGTGACGTACCAGGACACGTCTGGTGATCTTGTGACGTACCAGGACACGTCTGGGGATCTTGTGACGTACCAGGACACGTCTGGTGATCTTGTGACGTACCAGGACACGTCTGGGGATCTTGTGACGTACCAGGATACGTCTGGGGATCTTGTGACGTACCAGGACACGTTCGGGGATCTTGTGACGTACCAGGACACGTTCGGGGATCTTGTGACGTACCAGGACACGTCTGGGGATCTTGTGACGTACCAGGACACGTCTGGTGATCTTGTGACGTACCAGGACACGTCTGGGGATCTTGTGACGTACCAGGACACGTCTGGTGATCTTGTGACGTACCAGGACACGTCTGGGGATCTTGTGACGTACCAGGATACGTCTGGGGATCTTGTGACGTACCAGGACACGTTCGGGGATCTTGTGACGTACCAGGACACGTTCGGGGATCTTGTGACGTACCAGGAAACGTCTGGGGATCTTGTGACGTACCAGGACACGTCTGGTGATCTTGTGACGTACCAGGACACGTTCGGGGATCTTGTGACGTACCAGGACACGTTCGGGGATCTTGTGACGTACCAGGAAACGTCTGGGGATCTTGTGACGTACCAGGACACGTCTGGTGATCTTGTGACGTACCAGGACACGTTCGGGGATCTTGTGACGTACCAGGACACGTTCGGGGATCTTGTGACGTACCAGGACACGTCTGGGGATCTTGTGACGTACCAGGACACGTCTGGTGATCTTGTGACGTACCAGGACACGTCTGGGGATCTTGTGACGTACCATTTATTTTCCTTTAGCGCCTGTATTGGCTACAGTGGATACAGTACTGTATTTCCCGATGTATTGTTGTTCCAGTGTGAGCCGCACACATACTGCCCGCCTCACATTAACTCCAGCTCGTGTTATGACATGTAGTATATTGTAATGATAATAATAATAATAATGATAAGAATAATAATAATGATAATTATAATAATGATTATAATAATAATAATAATAATAATAATGATAATAATAATAATAATGATGATAATAATAATAATGATAATAATAATAATAATGATAATAATAATAATAATAATGATAACAATAATAATAATAATAATAATAATAATAATAATAATAATAATAATAATTCTGTTATGATTACTGTGCTAGAGAGTGACGCATGTCTATATAAACTCGACGATGTTTATATACACATTTTCCCCTCGGGTATAATATTGTTGTAAGATTTAGGTTATAATAACTCTGGTTCAAGTTGTCATTCAGTTTGTACGTAGACTGGAAGCGTTTGGAGCGTACGTCGTTTTCTATGGTAATCGAACTGAAAACGGCACAGGGGTCGTGACTGTTGTAGGTTCATTTTTCTTCGTGTTCGCTGCCTTCGTTTTCTTTGAATAATCTGACTGGAAACGACGAAGTGATGGAGACCAATGTAGCTCCCCGTTTTCTTCGGACAGCGACTGAAAACGGTAAAGGGTAAGGTGATGTTGATGTGATGTTGGGATGTGCCTTCATATTGAGCCAGGCCAAGGGAGAGGCAACCTATTGTTGTCCTCACACACACACACACTCGGGTCGATAACCACTCCTTACTCTGGTCGAATACCACCTCTGGTCTGGTCGAATACCACCTCTGGTCTGGTCGAATACCACCGCTGCTCTGGTCGAATGCCACCGGTCGAGTGGCACCGCTGGTCTGGTCGAGTGGCACCGCTGGTCTGGTCGAGTGGCACCGCTGGTCTGGTCGAGTGGCCCCGCTGGTCTGGTCGAGTGGCCGGTGTTGGTGAGGTTGATACCGGTCGAGCAGTGGGTGGGGGGAGGGGGTTGTACTTTACAAGTGTAAGTGGTGCTCTGACCTTATACCAATGTAAGTGTAAAGTGAATATTAGAAGGCTCTTAGTCGACAAGTTCTTTTAAGTATAAGTGGTACTTTTGTCTTATAAGACGACTGTAAGTATAAAGTATATGCTAAAAGGATCTTTATAAGTGCTTTGTAAGTGAGGTCTTACTTGAAGATAAAGTATTATTGGTGTAAAGTGTGAAAGTGTAAAGTTAAGAGTATAAGTGTAAAGTGTGTAAGTTTAACACTTTATGTTGTAGGTACGTTATTGTGAACTGTGGTGTGCCAGTACCGTCGGGTACCATGGCTTACGGTACGTGGTACTACCTGGTGATGGTACGTGGTACTACCTGGTGATGGTACGTGCTACTACCTGGTGATGGTACGTGCTACTACCTGGTGATGGTACGTGGTACTACCTAGTGATGGTACGTGGTACTACCTGGTGATGGTACGTGGTACTACCTGGTGATGGTACGTGGTACTACCTGGTGATGGTACGTGGTACTACCTAGTGATGGTACGTGGTACTACCTGGTGATGGTACGTGGTACTACCTGGTGATGGTACGTGGTACTACCTGGTGATGGTACGTGGTACTACCTAGTGATGGTACGTGGTACTACCTGGTGATGGTACGTGGTACTACCTGGTGATGGTACGTGGTACTACCTGGTGATGGTACGTGGTACTACCTGGTGATGGTACGTGGTACTACTTGGTGATGGTACGTGGTACTACCTGGTGATGGTACGTGGTACTACCTGGTGATGGTACGTGGTACTACCTAGTGATGGTACGTGGTACCTGGTGATGGTACGTGGTACTACCTGGTGATGGTACGTGGTACCTGGTGATGGTACGTGGTACCTGGTGATGGTACGTGGTACCTGGTGATAGTATGTACGTGATTTATTTTGAATTCTATGTTACGGAACAAAACACGGACGGAACAGTGTACAGAGGGAGGCCTTGTACGTTGGCAAGAGTATGATGTATTAATACAGTAGGGGAAGACATACATGGATGTATGAGATGTATTTGTACAACAGTCTCGTGTACGTGGCAACCTCAGGACCGGGGTCGTACCGTCGTGGTCAGGGGTCGTACCGTCGTGGTCAGGGGGTCGTACTGTCCTTTCATGACATGATAATTTGATGTACAATGTGGACTGACATATATATATATATATATGTATATATATATATATATATATATATATATATATATATATATATATATATATATATATATATATATATGTGTGTGGAGTCATGATTATTATGTAACTGTGTTACATGACTAAGTCTAGCATCCAGCTACAACAGTGTGGGTTTACCAGATAGATAGGTAGATAGATAGATAGATAGATAGATAGTGTGACGTATAATTTACCGTGGAAACTTTAAATGGAGCATCTGCCTGGCACTCGGGGAAAAAGCTTTTGATGCTGTTGGCAGACAACACAAGGGTCATTAGATAAAGTTAAGCTGGTGGCGGACGTAGGAAGAAAGGCTTCTGCTGAGGGAGACACTGGGTGTTGTAGTGAGGGAGACACTGGGTGTTGTAGTGAGGGAGACACTGGGTGTTGTAGTGAGGGAGACACTGGGTGTTGTAGTGAGGGAGACACTGGGTGTTGTAGTGAGGGAGACACTGGGTGTTGTAGTGAGGGAGACACTGGGTGTTGTAGTGAGGGAGGGAGACACTGGGTGTTGTAGTGAGGGAGACACTGGGTGTTGTAGTGAGGGAGACACTGGGTGTTGTAGTGAGGGAGACACTGGGTGTTGTAGTGAGGGAGGGAGACACTGGGTGTTGTAGTGAGGGAGACACTGGGTGTTGTAGTGAGGGAGGGAGACACTGGGTGTTGTAGTGAGGGAGACACTGGGTGTTGTAGTGAGGGAGGGAGACACTGGGTGTTGTAGTGAGGGAGACACTGGGTGTTGTAGTGAGGGAGACACTGGGTGTTGTAGTGAGGGAGACACTGGGTGTTGTAGTGAGGGAGGGAGACACTGGGTGTTGTAGTGAGGGAGACACTGGGTGTTGTAGTGAGGGAGACACTGGGTGTTGTAGTGAGGGAGACACTGGGTGTTGTAGTGAGGGAGACACTGGGTGTTGTAGTGAGGGAGACACTGGGTGTTGTAGTGGAGGGAGACACTGGGTGTTGTAGTGAGGGAGGGAGACACTGGGTGTTGTAGTGAGGGAGACACTGGGTGTTGTAGTGAGGGAGACACTGGGTGTTGTAGTGAGGGAGGGAGACACTGGGTGTTGTAGTGAGGGAGGGAGACACTGGGTGTTGTAGTGAGGGAGACACTGGGTGTTGTAGTGAGGGAGACACTGGGTGTTGTAGTGAGGGAGGGAGACACTGGGTGTTGTAGTGAGGGAGACACTGGGTGTTGTAGTGAGGGAGACACTGGGTGTTGTAGTGAGGGAGGGAGACACTGGGTGTTGTAGTGAGGGAGGGAGACACTGGGTGTTGTAGTGAGGGAGACACTGGGTGTTGTAGTGAGGGAGACACTGGGTGTTGTAGTGAGGGAGGGAGACACTGGGTGTTGTAGTGAGGGAGGGAGACACTGGGTGTTGTAGTGAGGGAGGGAGACACTGAGTGTTGTAGTGAGGGAGGGAGACACTGGGTGTTGTAGTGAGGGAGGGAGACACTGGGTGTTGTAGTGAGGGAGGGAGACACTGGGTGTTGTAGTGAGGGAGGGAGACACTGGGTGTTGTAGTGAGGGAGACACTGGGTGTTGTAGTGAGGGAGACACTGGGTGTTGTAGTGAGGGAGGGAGACACTGGGTGTTGTAGTGAGGGAGACACTGGGTGTTGTAGTGAGGGAGACACTGGGTGTTGTAGTGAGGGAGACACTGGGTGTTGTAGTGAGGGAGGGAGACACTGGGTGTTGTAGTGAGGGAGGGAGACACTGGGTGTTGTAGTGAGGGAGACACTGGGTGTTGTAGTGAGGGAGACACTGGGTGTTGTAGTGAGGGAGACACTGGGTGTTGTAGTGAGGGAGACACTGGGTGTTGTAGTGAGGGAGACACTGGGTGTTGTAGTGAGGGAGACACTGGGTGTTGTAGTGAGGGAGACACTGGGTGTTGTAGTGAGGGAGGGAGACACTGGGTGTTGTAGTGAGGGAGGGAGACACTGGGTGTTGTAGTGAGGGAGACACTGGGTGTTGTAGTGAGGGAGACACTGGGTGTTGTAGTGAGGGAGACACTGGGTGTTGTAGTGAGGGAGGGAGACACTGGGTGTTGTAGTGAGGGAGGGAGACACTGGGTGTTGTAGTGAGGGAGGGAGACACTGGGTGTTGTAGTGAGGGAGACACTGGGTGTTGTAGTGAGGGAGACACTGGGTGTTGTAGTGAGGGAGACACTGGGTGTTGTAGTGAGGGAGACACTGGGTGTTGTAGTGAGGAAGACACTGGTGTTGTAGTGAGGGAGACACTGGGTGTTGTAGTGAGGGAGGGAGACACTGGGTGTTGTAGTGAGGGAGGGAGACACTGGGTGTTGTAGTGAGGGAGACACTGGGTGTTGTAGTGAGGGAGACACTGGGTGTTGTAGTGAGGGAGACACTGGGTGTTGTAGTGAGGGAGACACTGGGTGTTGTAGTGAGGGAGACACTGGGTGTTGTAGTGAGGGAGACACTGGGTGTTGTAGTGAGGGAGATCGTGGGATAATGTTATACCTGAACCAGGCGGGCGGGGCCGACCCCCCCCCCCCGATCAATACAACGTGCATGACGGGCAGGCAGGGACGTGCATGACGGGCAGGCAGGGACGTGCATGACGGGCAGGCAGGGACGTGCATGACGGGCAGGCAGGGACGTGCATGACGGGCAGGCAGGGACGTGCATGACGGGCAGGCAGGGACGTGCATGACGGGCAGGCAGGGACGTGCATGACGGGAGGGCAGGGACGTGCATGACGGGCGGGCAGGGACGTGCATGACGGGCAGGCAGGGACGTGCATGACGGGCAGGCAGGGACGTGCATGACGGGCAGGCAGGGACGTGCATGACGGGCGGGCAGGGTAGTTAAGACGAGGACACCATGTGAACGACCGTGTTAACGATGGTTTCGACCAATTGTGTGGTTGACCTGACCTGACCTAACCCAGGTCATATACAGGTCAGGGCTGGGGGGCCCCTCCACCGGTGGTTAAGTGAGCGACCATAAGGGCGATATGATGACTGGCCCATAACGTTGTGACGTGCCCTAGTGAGGTTGAGGCTAGGCCTCAGTATAGCATTATCTGGTTCATGTTAGCGAGGTGGTGGTGGGTCAGCACCCGGCACCCGTGCCCTGGGTCCCGACCCGGCACCCGTGCCCTGGGTCCGCACCCGGCACCCGTGCCCTGGGTCTGGACCCGGCACCCGTGCCCTGGGTCCGGACCCGGCACCCGTGCCCTGGGTCCCGACCCGGCACCCGTGCCCTGGGTCCGCACCCCCCACCCGTGCCCTGGGAGACCCGGCACCCGTGCCCTGGGTCCGCACCCGGCAACCGTGCCCTGGGAGACCCGGCAGCCGTGCCCTGGGTCCGCACCCGGCAGCCGTGCCCTGGGAGACCCGGCAGCCGTGCCCTGGGAGACCCGGCAGCCGTGCCCTGGGAGAAAGTGATTTCTTGATGGCATGTGAGGGGTGGTGTGGGGTGGGGGGGGCTCTCATGAGGGGGGGGAGAGTGGGAGGGAGGGAGAGTGGCGGGTGAGAGTGGGAGGGAGGGTGGGAGGGAGGGAGAGTGGAGGGAGAGTGGGAGGGAGAGTGGGAGGGAGGGTGGGAGGGAGAGTGGGAGGGAGAGTGGGAGGAGAGAGTGGAGGGAGAGTGGGAGGGAGGGTGGGAGGGAGAGTGGGAGGGAGGGAGAGTGGAGGGAGAGTGGGAGGGAGAGTGGGAGGGAGGGTGGGAGGGAGAGTGGGAGGGAGAGTGGGAGGGAGGGTGGGAGGGAGAGTGGGAGGGAGAGTGGAGGGAGAGTGGGAGGGAGAGTGGAGGGAGAGTGGGAGGGAGGGTGGGAGGGAGAGTGGGAGGGAGGGAGAGTGGGAGGGAGAGTGGGAGGGAGGGTGGGAGGGAGAGTGGCGGGTGAGAGTGGGAGGGAGGGAGAGTGGCGGGTGAGAGTGGGAGGGAGGGAGAGTGGCGGGTGAGAGTGAAAAATAATAGCAGGAAATTTCAGCTTAACTTTTGTACCGAGTCTATCAAGATGGAGGGAGGGAGGGAGGGAGGGTGGTCGCTAGTTCATTATTATAATTATTATTATAATTATAATAATAATAATAATAATTCTGATAACTCATCCGTCCCCCATCCTCCTCATCCATCCCCCCATCCCTCCAGCGGGCCCCCCATCCGTCTAGAGGGCCCTCATCCGTCCCCCCATCCCTCCAGCGGGCCCCCCCCCCCCCCCTTACAGGCAGGTAAGCACCACTTGGTCACATGAGAACCTAACCTACGTCTGGTGATGGTCCGCCCTCCCCCTACACACACACCATGACCCTGCTGTAGGGGGTGGTGATGGTCCGCCCTCCCCCTACACACACACCATGACCCTGCTGTAGGGGGTGGTGATGGTCCGCCCACCCCCTACACACACACCATGACCCTGCTGTAGGGGGTGGTGATGGTCCGCCCACCCCCTACACACACACCATGACCCTGCTGTAGGGGGTGGTGATGGTCCGCCCTCCCCCTACACACACACCATGACCCTGCTGTAGGGGGTGGTGATGGTCCGCCCTCCCCCTACACACACACCATGACCCTGCTGTAGGGGGTGGTGATGGTCCGCCCTCCCCCTACACACACACCATGACCCTGCTGTAGGGGGTGGTGATGGTCCGCCCACCCCCTACACACACACCATGACCCTGCTGTAGGGGGTGGTGATGGTCCGCCCACCCCCTACACACACACCATGACCCTGCTGTAGGGGGTGGTGATGGTCCGCCCTCCCCCTACACACACACACCATGACCCTGCTGTAGGGGGTGGTGATGGTCCGCCCTCCCCCTACACACACACCATGACCCTGCTGTAGGGGGTGGTGATGGTCCGCCCACCCCCTACACACACACCATGACCCTGCTGTAGGGGGTGGTGATGGTCCGCCCTCCCCCTACACACACACCATGACCCTGCTGTAGGGGGTGGTGATGGTCCGCCCACCCCCTACACACACACCATGACCCTGCTGTAGGGGGTGGTGATGGTCCGCCCTCCCCCTACACACACACCATGACCCTGCTGTAGGGGGTGGTGATGGTCCGCCCACCCCCTACACACACACCATGACCCTGCTGTAGGGGGTGGTGATGGTCCGCCCACCCCCTACACACACACCATGACCCTGCTGTAGGGGGTGGTGATGGTCCGCCCACCCCCTACATACACCATGACCCTGCTGTAGGGGGTGGTGATGGTCCGCCCACCCCCTACACACACCATGACCCTGCTGTAGGGGGTGGTGATGGTCCGCCCACCCCCTACACACACACCATGACCCTGCTGTAGGGGGTGGTGATGGTCCGCCCACCCCCTACACACACCATGACCCTGCTGTAGGGGGTGGTGATGGTCCGCCCACCCCCTACACACACCATGACCCTGCTGTAGGGGGTGGTGATGGTCCGCCCACCCCTACACACACCATGACCCTGCTGTAGGGGGTGGTGATGGTCCCCCCACCCCCTACACACACACCATGACCCTGCTGTAGGGGGTGGTGATGGGGTGGGGGTTAATATAATGGGGTGATGATCGGGTGGGTGTTCTCTGGTGATGGGACGACTGTATTGTAGTGGGGATGGGCTTTGTGTGGTGACGGGATTGGTGGTCTGTGAATGTAGGGGTGATTGGTAGGGGTCATAGGTGGTTATTAGTGGGTGTAGGTGGGAGCTGTTGATGTAGGTGGATGGATTGTGGTTGTAGGTGGATGACTGTACGTGGGGGGTGATCGTAGTGGATATAGAAGTGGCATTGTTAAACCCATTACATTATCTTGCGTGTCTCACGCCTCGCTATTGGCTGAGGACCGGCCAATAGCGAGGGAGGATCACCGCCTCCCTCCCGAGTCCTCAGCCAATCACGTGGGAGGATGATAGCTCCCCCCCCCCGCCACTTGACCCCCCTCCCCCCCCCCCCGGAAGACGTGTTCTGGTTGGGAACTTTGTGAAGAAGGGAGGGAGGGAGGGGGCTTGTCCCCCCCCCCCACGACCCTCTCCACTGTACTGCTCAAGTGATGTGACCTGGTTACTGCTGGTGTGACCTGGTTACTGCTGGTGTGACCTGGTTACTCCCTGTGTGACCTGGTCACTGCTAGTGTGACCTGATTACTCCCTGTGTGACCTGGTCACTGCTGGTGTGACCTGGTTACTCCCTGTGTGACCTGGTCAATGCTGGTGTGACCTGGTTACTCCCTGTGTGACCTGGTCACTGCTAGTGTGACCTGATTACTCCCTGTGTGACCTGGTCACTGCTGGTGTGACCTGATTACTCTCTGTGTGACCTGGTCACTGCTAGTGTGACCTGATTACTCCCTGTGTGACCTGGTCACTGCTAGTGTGACCTGATTACTCCCTGTGTGACCTGGTCACTGCTAGTGTGACCTGATTACTCTCTGTGTGACCTGGTCACTGCTAGTGTGACCTGATTACTCCCTGTGTGACCTGGTCACTGCTAGTGTGACCTGATTACTCTCTGTGTGACCTGGTCACTGCTGGTGTGACCTGATTACTCTCTGTGTGACCTGGTCACTGCTGGTGTGACCTGATTACTCCTTGTGTGACCTGGTCACTGCTGGTGTGACCTGATTACTCTCTGTGTGACCTGGTCACTGCTGGTGTGACCTGATTACTCTCTGTGTGACCTGGTCACTGCTGGTGTGACCTGGTCACTGCTGGTGTGACCTGATTACTCTCTGTGTGACCTGGTCACTGCTGGTGTGACCCGGGTGCAGTGTAGCAGTGCCAGCCCCAGCTGACCATCACCTCTTTATTGTGGGTCCCCTCCCTTCCTCCCCAGGTCCCGTCCTCCCCAGGTCCCGTCCTCCCCAGGTCCCGTCCTCCCCAGGTGCCGTCCTCCCCAGGTGCCGTCCTCCCCAGTGTTGGGGAGGACGGCACCTGGGGAGAAGGGGCGCCACCCCCTGCCAGGGCGGGGGGGGGGGGGGGGACTCTGCCAATATTTGCTGTCTTGACTCTGAAGATTACCAGGTGGTCTCCCCCCCCACCCCCCACCACCTCTCACTGGGAGAGCCTCCCCCCCCACCCCCACCACCTCTCACTGGGAGAGCCTCCCCCCCCACCCCCCACCACCTCTCACTGGGAGAGCCTCCCCCCCCACCCCCACCACCTCTCACTGGGAGAGCCTCCCCCCCACCCCCCCACCACCTCTCACTGGGAGAGCCTCCCCCCCACCCCCCACCACCTCTCACTGGGAGAGCCTCCCCCCCCCACCCCCCCCACCACCTCTCACTGGGAGAGCCTCCCCCCCACCCCCCACCACCTCTCACTGGGAGAGCCTCCCCCCCCCACCCCCCCCACCACCTCTCACTGGGAGAGCCTCCCCCCCACCACCTCTCACTGGGAGAGCCTCCCCCCCCACCCCCCACCACCTCTCACTGGGAGAGCCTCCCCCCACCTCCCCCACCACCTCTCACACATCTTTATTATACAACTTTTTTATTATCAAATATCGGACGTCGCGGGACATCTTGGTAACGTGGGAGGACATCTTGGTAACGTGGGAGGACATCTTGGTAACGTGGGAGGACATCTTGGTAACGTGGGAGGACATCTTGGTAATGTGGGAGGACATCTTGGTAACGTGGGAGGACATCTTGGTAACGTGGGAGGACATCTTGGTAACGTGGGAGGACATCTTGGTAACGTGGGAGGACATCTTGGTAACGTGGGAGGACATCTTGGTAACGTGGGAGGACATCTTGGTAACGTGGGAGGACATCTTGGTAACGTGGGAGGACATCTTGGTAACGTGGGAGGACATCTTGGTAACGTGGGAGGACATCTTGGTAATGTGGGAGGACATCTTGGTAACGTGGGAGGACATCTTGGTAACGTGGGAGGACATCTTGGTAACGTGGGAGGACATCTTGGTAACGTGGGAGGACATCTTGGTAACGTGGGAGGACATCTTGGTAACGTGGGAGGACATCTTGGTAACGTGGGAGGACATCTTGGTAACGTGGGAGGACATCTTGGTAACGTGGGAGGACATCTTGGTAACGTGGGAGGACATCTTGGTAACGTGGGAGGACATCTTGGTAATGTGGGAGGACATCTTGGTAACGTGGGAGGACATCTTGGTAACGTGGGAGGACATCTTGGTAACGTGGGAGGACATCTTGGTAATGTGGGAGGACATCTTGGTAACGTGGGAGGACATCTTGGTAATGTGGGAGGACATCTTGGTAACGTGGGAGGACATCTTGGTAACGTGGGAGGACATCTTGGTAACGGGAGAGTGAGAGTATCCGTGATCTTCACCAGACGTCTTGAGAATATTCCCGGGACGTCCTGGGAATATTGGGTTGTGGGTTATGAATATTGGTAATGTTGTAGACGGTTCTTGTCTGGGTCACTTGTACGGTGACCCCTGATCTGCTCTGACCTGACCTGGGTGGTGGAGCAGGTCAACATGACCTGGGTGGTGGAGCAGGTCATCCTGACCTGGGTGGTGGAGCAGGTCATCATAACCTGGGTGGTGGAGCAGGTCATCCTGACCTGGGTGGTGGAGCAGGTCATCCTGACCTGGGTGGTGGAGCAGGTCATCATGACCTGGGTGGTGGAGCAGGTCATCATAACCTGGGTGGTGGAGCAGGTCATCCTGACCTGGGTGGTGGAGCAGGTCATCCTGACCTGGGTGGTGGAGCAGGTCATCATGACCTGGGTGGTGGAGCAGGTCATCATAACCTGGGTGGTGGAGCAGGTCATCCTGACCTGGGTGGTGGAGCAGGTCATCCTGACCTGGGTGGTGGAGCAGGTCATCATAACCTGGGTGGTGGAGCAGGTCATCCTGACCTGGGTGGTGGAGCAGGTCATCATAACCTGGGTGGTGGAGCAGGTCATCATGACCTGCTGGACCTGGTCGGGTCAGTAAGGACACCGCTGTCTATGTAAACATGTACGTATGTATGTATATATGTATGGTCAGTGGGAGACGCCGTGTACGTGGGGGACGCCGTGTACGTGGGAGACGCCGTGTACGTGGGGGACGCCGTGTACGTGGGAGACGCCGTGTACGTGGGAGACGCGCTGTACGTGGGGGACGCCGTGTACGTGGGAGACGCCGTGTACGTGGGAGACGCGCTGTACGTGGGGGACGCCGTGTACGTGGGAGACGCCGTGTACGTGGGAGACGCGCTGTACGTGGGGGACGCCGTGTACGTGGGAGACAAGATGAGTGGGAGAGAGTGGGTGTGTGTGGGAGGTGAGGTCCCCACACTGTGTCACTGCCTGGTTCTGTTCATCATCATGCTGGGGGGGGGGGGGGGGACGTGTCCCAGGCGTCTGGTGACGGTGGTACAGCGTACTGGACCACCGTCCCCAGACGATGTCATGAGACAGGCATCTTGCCTGTGTTCCCCCAGGGTGAGTGTGGCGGCGGTGTTCCCCCAGGGTGAGTGTGGCGGCGGTGTTCCCCCAGGGTGAGTGTGGCGGCGGTGTTCCCCCAGGGTGAGTGTGGCGGCGGTGTTCCCCCAGGGTGAATGTGGCGGCTGTGTTCCCCCAGGGTGAGTGTGGCGGCTGTGTTCCCCCAGGGTGAGTGTGGCGGCTGTGTTCCCCCAGGGTGAGTGTGGCGGCTGTGTTCCCCCAGGGTGAGTGTGGCGGCTGTGTTCCCCCAGGGTGAGTGTGGCAGCGGTGTTCCCCCAGGGTGAGTGTGGCGGCGGTGTTCCCCCAGGGTGAGTGTGGCGGCGGTGTTCCCCCAGGGGAGGGTGTTGCTTGCGCCTTACATAACAAAGTGTTGGATGATTTACATGAAGTATTGTAGTGTGTGAGTGTTGCGCTCCGTGCTGGATGCTGGGCAGGTGATGATGTGTGTGGGCACACCATCAACACCTGCCCACTGGTCCACGTAACACGCTGACCACCGGGGGGGGGGACCAGGCCCTCCTGGGGGGGGGGGGGGGGGGGGACATGTGACCCTCGTCGCTTGGGTGAGACTCGGTCATTGTCAAGTGTTAGCCCCTCACGACCCTCCCACAGGGGATGACCCCAGTATGTCCGCACATATGACCCTCCCACAGGGGATGACCCCAGTATGTCCGCACATATGACCCTCCCACAGGGGATGACCCCAGTATGTCCGCACATATGACCCTCCCACAGGGGATGACCCCAGTATGTCCGCACATATGACCCTCCCACAGGGGATGACCCCAGTATGTCCGCACATATGACCCTCCCACAGGGGATGACCCCAGTATGTCCGCACATATGACCCTCCCACAGGGGATGACCCCAGTATGTCCGCACATATGACCCTCCCACAGGGGATGACCCCAGTATGTCCGCACATATGACCCTCCCACAGGGGATGACCCCAGTATGTCCGCACATATGACCCTCCCACAGGGGATGACCCCAGTATGTCCGCACATATGACCCTCCCACAGGGGATGACCCCAGTATGTCCGCACATATGACCCTCCCACAGGGGATGACCCCAGTATGTCCGCACATATGACCCTCCCACAGGGGATGACCCCAGTATGTCCGCACATATGACCCTCCCACAGGGGATGACCCCAGTATGTCCGCACATATGACCCTCCCACAGGGGATGACCCCAGTATGTCCGCACATATGACCCTCCCACAGGGGATGACCCCAGTATGTCCGCACATATGACCCTCCCACAGGGGATGACCCCAGTATTTCCGCACATATGACCCTCCCACAGGGGATGACCCCAGTATGTCCGCACATATAAGGATGACGTATAACGGTACAAACACACAAGCAAGAAACATATTATATTTGTCACAAGTAAAAGGTTTTATTTGTGACCAAATGTTGTTTGTGTGTTATTGATGATCCTGGGGTACAGTACACTGTACCATCATGAGTGAGGTACAGTCTGGGGTACAGTACACTGTACCATCATGAGTGAGGTACAGCCTGGGGTACAGTACACTGTACCATCATGAGTGAGGTACAGCCTGGGGTACAGTACACTGTACCATCATGAGTGAGGTACAGCCTGGGGTACAGTACACTGTACCATCATGAGTGAGGTACAGACAGGGGTACAGTACACTGTACCATGAGTGAGGTACAGTCTGGGGTACAGTACACTGTACCATCATGAGTGAGGTACAGTCTGGGGTACAGTACACTGTACCATCATGAGTGAGGTACAGACAGGGGTACAGTACACTGTACCATGAGTGAGGTACAGTCTGGGGTACAGTACACTGTACCATCATGAGTGAGGTACAGCCTGGGGTACAGTACACTGTACCATCATGAGTGAGGTACAGTCTGGGGTACAGTACACTGTACCATGAGTGAGGTACAGCCTGGGGTACAGTACACTGTACCATCATGAGTGAGGTACAGTCTGGGGTACAGTACACTGTACCATCATGAGTGAGGTACAGTCTGGGGTCGAGGTCAGTTTACTCAGCGTTGGACCAATGTTTGGAAATAATTAGCGATGGTCAGGCTGTATTTCCAGGAGAATTTCCCATTTCTGGTGCCGGCTGGAGGAGGCTGGTGGTGTGGTAGAGAAGATGGTAGATATGGTTGTGTTCAGGTGTGGCTGGTAAGGTAGATATGGTCGTGTTCAGGTGTGGCTGGTAAGGTAGATATGGTTGTGTTCAGGTGTGGCTGGTAAGGTAGATATGGTCGTGTTCAGGTGTGGCTGGTAAGGTAGATATGGTCGTGTTCAGGTGTGGCTGGTAAGGTAGATATGGTTGTGTTCAGGTATGGCTGGTAAGGTAGATATGGTTGTGTTCAGGTGTGGCTGGTAAGGTAGATATGGTCGTGTTCAGGTGTGGCTGGTAAGGTAGATATGGTTGTGTTCAGGTGTGGCTGGTAAGGTAGATATGGTTGTGTTCAGGTGTGGCTGGTAAGGTAGATATGGTTGTGTTCAGGTGTGGCTGGTAAGGTAGATATGGTCGTGTTCAGGTGTGGCTGGTAAGGTAGATATGGTTGTGTTCAGGTGTGGCTGGTAAGGTAGATATGGTCGTGTTCAGGTGTGGCTGGTAAGGTAGATATGGTCGTGTTCAGGTGTGGCTGGTAAGGTAGATATGGTTGTGTTCAGGTGTGGCTGGTAAGGTAGATATGGTTGTGTTCAGGTGTGGCTGGTAAGGTAGATATGGTTGTGTTCAGGTGTGGCTGGTAAGGTAGATATGGTTGTGTTCAGGTGTGGCTGGTAAGGTAGATATGGTTGTGTTCAGGTGTGGCTGGTAAGGTAGATATGGTTGTGTTCAGGTGTGGCTGGTAAGGTAGATATGGTCGTGTTCAGGTGTGGCTGGTAAGGTAGATATGGTTGTGTTCAGGTGTGGCTGGTAAGGTAGATATGGTCGTGTTCAGGTGTGGCTGGTAAGGTCATGATAACAACAACGATGACGTCACATCCGGTGTTAGATGAGGTCAAACTTGATCACAAGATCAGTTAACGATTGTCATCTGGTGAAGATGGATGAGGAAGGATAGATGAAGATAGAATGGATGAGGAAGGATAGATGAAGATAGAATGGATGAGGAAGGATAGATGAAGATAGAATGGATGAGGAAGGATAGATGAAGATAGAATGGATGAGGAAGGATAGATGAAGATAGAATGGATGAGGAAGGATAGATGAAGATAGAATGGATGAGGAAGGATAGATGAAGATAGAATGG
This sequence comes from Panulirus ornatus, assembly GCF_036320965.1. Lineage (NCBI taxonomy): Eukaryota > Metazoa > Arthropoda > Malacostraca > Decapoda > Palinuridae > Panulirus > Panulirus ornatus. The sequence goes on from NC_092235.1 coordinate 27,970,288, forward strand.
ATGAGGAAGGATAGATGAAGATAGATAGAAATTATGAGTAGATTGATGTGGTATGAATGAGGTAGACGACCCCAGCCATCGTTGTACGACCTGGCTGGAGGAGTGGCTGAGGTTAGCCAACTTGTGAGATGCATTGTAAAGTGTGTGTGTGTGGACACACTCCTCCCCCGGGGGGGGGGGGGGGGGGACGTGGCGCTGCTAAACCCACGAGGGAAACATCGGCTTCCCCAGGTGATGGGGAGGCAACCCCCAGAGACCGGGGGGGGGGGGGGAGGACGTCCCACTGTGGGTATTATGGGAATATGAAGTGTGGGGAGGAAGGAAGACTCCCACTGTGGGAGTGATTTCTGGGAGTGTGAGTAACGTGGGAGGATAATCCCACACACCCGAGGAGGGATTACCCTGATCCCCCCCCCCCCGTGTGGGGTGCCAACATTGTACGTCTTGAGTGGGTGGCGGTCACAACGCGTCATGGACGTGTGTGTCGTGAGATGGTTGGCCCTGGTGCCAGCTGGGGTTAATGAGGGCCAGGGTCGTGTAGGAGGCAGGCAGGGAGGCAGGGAGGCAGGCAGGGAGGCAGGGAGGCAGGCAGGCAGGGAGACAGGCAGGCAGGGAGGCAGGCAGGCAGGCAGGCAGGCAGGGAGGCAGGGAGGCAGGGAGGCAGGCAGGCAGGGAGGCAGGCAGGCAGGCAGGGAGGCAGGCAGGCAGGGAGGCAGGCAGGCAGGCAGGCAGGGAGGCAGGCAGGCAGGGAGGCAGGCAGGCAGGCAGGCAGGCAGGGAGGCAGGGAGGCAGGCAGGCAGGCAGGGAGGCAGGCAGGGAGGCAGGCAGGCAGGCAGGGAGGCAGGCAGGCAGGGAGGCAGGCAGGCAGGGAGGCAGGCAGGCAGGCAGGCAGGGAGGCAGGCAGGCAGGCAGGGAGGCAGGCAGGCAGGCAGGGAGGGAGGCAGGCAGGCAGGGAGGCAGGCAGGCAGGCAGGCAGGGAGGCAGGCAGGCAGGCAGGGAGGCAGGCAGGCAGGCAGGCAGGGAGGCAGGCAGGCAGGCAGGGAGGCAGGCAGGCAGGCAGGGAGGGAGGCAGGCAGGGAGGCAGGCAGGCAGGCAGGGAGGGAGGCAGGCAGGCAGGGAGGCAGGCAGGCAGGGAGGCAGGCAGGCAGGCAGGGAGGGAGGCAGGGAGGCAGGCAGGCAGGGAGGCAGGCAGGCAGGCAGGGAGGGAGGCAGGGAGGCAGGCAGGCAGGCAGGCAGGGAGGCAGGCAGGCAGGGAGGCAGGCAGGCAGGCAGGGAGGGAGGCAGGCAGGCAGGGAGGCAGGCAGGCAGGCAGGCAGGGAGGCAGGCAGGCAGGCAGGGAGGGAGGCAGGGAGGCAGGCAGGCAGGGAGGCAGGCAGGCAGGCAGGGAGGGAGGCAGGGAGGCAGGCAGGCAGGCAGGCAGGGAGGGAGGCAGGCAGGGAGGCAGGCAGGCAGGGAGGCAGGGAGGCAGGCAGGGAGGCAGGGAAGGTCCCGGATTAGCTTCCAACATTATGTGGAACCCGACTGCTCATTACTCTCTCTCTCTCTCTCGCCACTAATGACCCCAGGAGACCCCCAGGTCAGGTGAAGTACGACCTCGTAAGGCCTGGTGATGGATGCGATGGTTGACCTGACCTGACCCAGGCAGACAGGGTCGTGTGTGTGACCCGACCGTCGTACAGACCCCGACCGTCAGCTGGGGGTGTCTGCCCGGCGTGGCACATGTGGTTGCAAACTCGCTAAACAAGGCTGAACGAGCCATTCCAGGCAATCCCCAGGGCACTTACTGACTCCCCCCCCGGGGGGTGGGGGGTTATCATCATCATCACACAGGCCAGGCACCGGGGATAGAGACCTGACAAGCGCAACACATCTACTGACACACAGACCCTCAGACACTACAAGTAGAGTAAGATGGTAGATATGTTGCCTCATCTACTCATTGAACTCATCAACGTGACGATACGACATTTGAGGATGACGTACGACTATTCAGTACGACGGTACGACCCTTGATACGAGGGTACGACCCTTGATACGAGGGTACGACCCTTGATACGAGGGTACGACCCTTGGAAATGATGACCTCGTCTATATGACTCCAAGTAAAACAAAAAAGCCAAACCATTTCCATTCAAGGGTCGTACTTTTACCTTTGGAGTCGTGGTGTCGTTCTTGAGGGTGGTAGCGTCGTTTCCCCGGGGGTTAACTTGGGCTGGACTACTTAATTGTGTCAAGAGGAAGGTTGGACAAGATTTAGCCCAGTCTTCCCGGCAGCGTCCTCTTCCCCTGGTTGGCCAGGCCAAATTATCGTCCAGATTGTGAACATTATCGTATTTTGGCAACGTGTCGATGTCGCCCTCGTATGTTACCGATATTACTTCTCATTGTACATACAGTTTCGTTATTTCGTTTAGTGTTATTTCAGTTATATATATATATATATATATATATATATATATATATATATATATATATATATATATATATATATATATATATATTATTCTCTACATCGTTACTGTTCATCTTGGAATAAACCAATTGTAAATAAGTTTTAATATTACCGTGAATTTCTCTTGTTTGTTTCAAAATTATCGTGCACGTTTTTTGCATAGTTGTAGTTTCAATTTTTAGTCTTATTTTCTCCAAAATTATAGTTCACGTGTTCATGACACTGGAAATGATTACCAGAGTCATTCCAGCCTCAAAAATTACTAGACAATTGTGCTTCGTCATCATACGCCTGGCAGACCAACCTCCGCGGCAGTGAGTTGCGCATGCGCGCGTCATACAGTGGCAGGTCCTGTGTTTATGTGTGTTTGTGTGTCCCTCGTGGGTTATACACCAATCACTGGCCAACATTACTTAAAAACATGGAATGTTGTTGTCCGTTGTACATTAAACACGCTGATTGGCCGCTGGATCCGTCCAATGGCGCGCCATATACATGTCTCGTTAACAGCCAACCGAATTGTCGTGCGCCTGGTGTAGCTGGGACGTCCGGCTTATCTGTGATGTACAGCTTAGCCGTGTTGGAGGCAACGTTCAGCTTGAGCTGTGATGGGGTACGACCCTCACATAGCGAATGATGATGACGCAGGCGGCCCAGACCAGCGCTTATAACTCGAACGCTGACCCGATCTTATTGACCTCAGGATGTATTGATCCACAACTACCACCACATGATACACCAGGGTCGTACTGCTCCTGTCAGGCAGGGGTCGTACCATGGTCGTGCTCAGGGGTCGTACCATGGTGGTACTCAGGGGTCGTACCATGGTGGTTGTGGTCAGGGGTCGTACCATGGTTGTGGTCAGGGGTCGTACCATGGTGGTGGAGGGAGGGGTAATGTTGTTAATGGCATTTCCGGCCAAGTAAACTGTGGCTACGATTGTGTTGGTCAGTGTTCCAGTGTTCCCTGGTGTGGTCAGTGTTCCCTGGTGGGTGGCGTGGTGTGGTCAGTGTTCCGTGGTGTGGTGTTCCGTGGTGGGTGGCGTGGTGTGGTGTTCCGTGGTGGGTGGCGTGGTGTGGTGTTCCCTGGTGTGGTCAGTGTTCCGTGGTGGGTGGCGTGGTCAGTGGTGTTCCGTGGTGGGTGGTGTGGTCAGTGTTCCGTGGTGGGTGGCGTGGTGTGGTGTTCCGTGGTGGGTGGCGTGGTCAGTGTTCCGTGGTGGGTGGCGTGGTCAGTGGTGTTCCGTGGTGGGTGGCGTGGTCAGTGGTGTTCCGTGGTGGGTGGCGTGGTCAGTGGTGTTCCGTGGTGGGTGGCGTGGTCAGTGGTGTTCCGTGGTGGGTGGCGTGGTCAGTGGTGTTCCGTGGTGGGTGGTGTGGTCGGTGGGTGGCGTGGTGTGGTGTTCCGTGGTGGGTGGCGTGGTCAGTGGTGTTCCGTGGTGGGTGGCGTGGTCAGTGGTGTTCCGTGGTGGGTGGCGTGGTCAGTGGTGTTCCGTGGTGGGTGGCGTGGTCAGTGTTCCGTGGTGGGTGGCGTGGTCAGTGTTCCGTGGTGTGGTGTTCCGTGGTGGGTGGCGTGGTGTGGTGTTCCCTGGTGTGGTCAGTGTTCCGTGGTGGGTGGCGTGGTCAGTGGTGTTCCGTGGTGGGTGGTGTGGTCAGTGTTCCGTGGTGGGTGGCGTGGTGTGGTTTTCCGTGGTGGGTGGCGTGGTCAGTGTTCCGTGGTGGGTGGCGTGGTGTGGTGTTCCGTGGTGGGTGGCGTGGTCAGTGGTGTTCCGTGGTGGGTGGCGTGGTCAGTGGTGTTCCGTGGTGGGTGGCGTGGTCAGTGTTCCGTGGTGGGTGGCGTGGTCAGTGTTCCGTGGTGTGGTGTTCCGTGGTGGGTGGCGTGGTCAGTGGTGTTCCGTGGTGGGTGGCGTGGTGTGGTGGTGTTCCGTGGTGGTTGATGCATTCATGTGAAGGGCACTTGACCCCCCCTCCCCTCCCCCTCCCCCACCCACACATTAACTCAGGCAAAATGATAAAAGATGGAGAGGCGGGTGAGTACCCTCCCTCCCTCCCTCCCCTGGGTGGAGGGAAGCAGACGATACCCCTCCTCCTACTGGAGGGAAGGAGACCCCCCTTCCCTCCCTCCGCCACTCCAACATTCTCATCTTTTGAAATTTCGTTGTGGGTTGGCTGGCTGCGTGGCCATGGTTAGTGGCCAGGTGTGGCCATAGTTAGTGGCCATAGTGGCCAGGTGTGGCCATGGGTTTTTTATGATAAGCAAGACATCAGTTGACATTCCTTTATTATAACAAGACGTAAATAATGCAGCGTGAGTGCTGTACCCTCGGCCAGTTTTCTTGTATAATTACCCGGATGATGATGAGGGGGCGGGGCACACAGCTGGAGGTGTGGCCAAGAAATAGTATAGTTTAGTCTCTCGTCTGTGTCCTGCCCGGTGATTGGTGGAGCCCGGGTGGTGGATGGGCCTACAGGGTGTGTTTCCTGGGAGGTAATTGGTGCGAATGATGGACTGGGCGGAGCTAAGAGCATTGTATCTCAGGAGGCAGTTGGTGGGGATGACGTAATGGGCGGGGCTTGGTGGGGGGGGGGGGGAGGATTGGATGTATATCCCGAAAGGTCATTGGTGGAAGTGGTTGAGTGAGTGGGCGTTTTCTGGAAGGTAATTGGCGAAGGTGTTTGAAGTGGAGGGAGTTGCCAGACATATTTACCTCAACATTATTAATTGGTGGAGGCGGGGAAGAGGGCGGGGCTACGGCCTTTGTTGTGTGGGGCCGGCCAGCAGGGGGCGGGGCCGGAGCCTGACTGCTGAGCATGACGGGAAATCAAGTTGCCAGCAAGTGGGGTTGCCTCCTGACCCACCAACCGGTTACCATGGTTGGCTGGCTCTGACGAGGCAGGCTGAACTGATTGCTCGTTCTGATTGGCCACTCTCACCCGCCTGGATGGTGGGGGGGGGGGAGGTGTGATTGGGCGGAGCCAGGCTATGCTTCATGCCGGGCCACCCTACTTGACCTCTCCATCAAGCGTGTTGTTGTTGTTGGTAGTTAAGACGGTAACGAGCTGGCAGGAGTTGGTTATATATATATATATATATATATATATATATATATATTCCTATGAGTCCACGGGGAAAATGAAACACGACAAGTTCCCAAGTGCACTTTCGTGTCATAATCACATCATGAGGGGAGACACAAGAGAGAAATATAACAGTCAGTTGATATACGTCGAAGACACGAAGCTACGACGCCATTTGGTATATCCGCAGCAGGTGACCTCCGTCTTGGTCACTTGACCTGGTAAAGACACTTGACCTGAGTCGTACTCCAGAGGCCAGACACTTGACCCAGCTCATCCCTGACACTTGACCTGGTTCGCCCCAGCCACACGCGGGAGCCTCATACAGTAGTGTTGTTGGTCAGGTATTGTAGGGTAGTTATGAAGGTAGTTGAAGGTTGTTAGCATGTTGTGGGCGGTACATGTTGCAGTGATGATGGTGAGGACCCGGGGTGGGAACCCGGGAAAGAGGGATCGTTAGAGATAATTATGTGGAGGTTTGCAGATGGTTCAGGTTGTGATGATGGTGTTGTAGTCTTGGTTGTAGTTATGAAGACACGTGCAGGCACACGTGTGAACCATCTGGGGTGTACACAGGGAGCACTGCCTGCCGTACTGGCCAGGGTCATGACCCAGCACAGGCCATAATACAGGAGGCGGCACCCGGGATGAGGCATGTGGTCAGGGTGACCTCAGCTTGTGTTGGCAGGGGGGGCCGGGGGGGGTTGTGTTGGCAGGGGGGGCCGGGGGGGGGTTGTGTTGGCAGGAAATGGGTTTAATTTAGACCTTGTGTGACCTTAACTTGGCCTGTATATCACAGGTTAATTACCTGTCGTAAACCTGTTGATTATGTGCAGTGGGATGTGACCTAGTTTAGTGGGATGTGACCTGTCTTAGTGGAATATGGCCTGGCTTAGTGGGACGTGACCTGGCTTAGTGGGATGTGACCTGGTTTAGTGGGATGTGACCTGGTTTAGTGGGATGTGACCTGGTTTAGTGGGATGTGACCTGGTTTAGTGGGATGTGACCTGGTTTAGTGGGATGTGACCTGGTTTAGTGGGATGTGACCTGGTTTAGTGGGATGTGACCTGGCTTAGTGGGATGTGACCTGGTTTAGTGGGATGTGACCTGGTTTAGTGGGATGTGACCTGGTTTAGTGGGATGTGACCTGGTTTAGTGGGATGTGACCTGGTGGGGGGGTATCTTCTCCCAGTATAATTAACAGTGTGGTGTAACGGCCTGGTTAAGGGTGACCCCAGGTCATACATGACACAGTTTATTCTGGAATAAATCATGACTTATTAATGTAGCGATTTATTCCTTGATGTATTGTGAACTGTGTGTCCCCCAGGATGAACTAGACCAACCAGGGCCTCGCTGTTCATCCTGGGGTCAAGATCACGTCCACCTCAGGTGATGGACGAAGTAACGTGTTACTCAAGTAACGTGTTACTCTCGCATGTTGACACAGTGGGTTGACCCGGGGTATATATGATGCCTACCTCCCCCCCCCCCTCCTCCCCCAGCCCACTGCGAAACAGATGATCTCTCTCTACTGCCCTTCCTCCCCAGGGGGTCAGAACCCAGCACCCGGGGGGAGGCCAGTTAGCCCTTCCTCCCCGGGGGGTCAGAACCGCAGCACCCGGGGGGGGGGAGGCTAGACTGCTACCCTCCCCTGGGTGTGTGAGACACCCTGGGTTCCGCTGGGTCGTACTTTTCCCAGTGTCGCGTGGCTCCTGGGAAATGTGTGTAGGGGGGGGGGGGGTCAGGGGGCGAGGCTAGGGTGAGGGGAGAGCGCCAGGCTCCCCAGCCACCACTGGGGAGAGGGTAGGGTGAGGGGAGAGCGCCAGGCTCCCCAGCCACCACCGGGGAGAGGGTAGGGTGAGGGGAGAGCGCCAGGCTCCCCAGCCACCACCGGGGGAGAGGGTAGGGTGAGGGGAGAGAGCGCCAGGCTCCCCAGCCACCACCGGGGAGAGGGTAGGGTGAGGGGAGAGAGCGCCAGCCACCACCACAACTCACTACACTTCACTAAGTTGAACAATTGCCAGGCACTGACCTGACCTGACCTGACCTGACCTGACCTGCTGTTTATTGTTATTGTCCAGCAGTGCTGGTGGCAGCCTGCTGCCTGGGGTGTTGGCACGATCCCTGGGCTCTGGTGGTCAGGCAGTGTTGGCAGGCTGGTGTTGGCACGATCCCTGGGCTCTGGTGGTCAGGCAGTGTTGGTAAGGCTGGTGTTGGCACGATCCCTGGGCTCTGGTGGTCAGGCAGTGTTGGTAAGGCTGGTGTTGGCACGATCCCTGGGCTCTGGTGGTCAGGCAGTGTTGGTAAGGCTGGTGTTGGCACGATCCCTGGGCTCTGGTGGTCAGGCAGTGTTGGTAAGGCTGGTGTTGGCACGATCCCTGGGCTCTGGTGGTCAGGCAGTGTTGGTAAGGCTGGTGTTGGCACGATCCCTGGGCTCTGGTGGTCAGGCAGTGTTGGTAAGGCTGGTGTCAGGCACCAGGGACGCTGGGGTGGGTGTATCATTATCTTGTCGACCATCTTGAGGCAAGATAATGTTGTGCGATCCTTACCATACAGAGGTAATGTGACCCTTATGGGACCACGTACAGTCTGCTGTCGTAATGGTGGGTCGGACCCCTGGGAGGTGGGCTGGTGGGTCGGCCCCTGGGAAGGTGGGTGGGTGGGGTTGCTGAACCATTATTTTACACTGAAAAATAATTCCATGTATATGTGTGCTCCCCCCCCCCCCCCAGCTGGGTGGGTAACTTAAGAGTAATGAATTACCCGAACACAACGGTAAGGAGTTACCTTATCAACAGCACATCTGTTGGTTCCCCTTCACATCTGTTGACCCGGCAACAGTACATGTTTCCCGTTCACGTCTGTTGCCCCGTTAACGCTACATCTTTCTCCCGTTCACATCTGTTTATGCACAATCGAATTATATGTGTGTGTGTGTGTGTGTGTGTGTGTGTGTGTGTGTGTGTGTGTGTGTGTGTGGTGTGTGTGTGTGTGTGTGTGTGTGTGTGTATGTGTGTGGTGTGTGTGTGTGTGTGTGTTGTGTGTGTGTGTGTGTGTGTGTGTGTGTGTGTGTGTGTGTGTGTGTGTGTGTGTGTGTATGTGTGTGTGTGTGTGTGTGTGTGTGTGTGTGCAGGTTTTCCCGCCAAATACATTATGATTTTCCCGCCAAATGTGTGATAAATTCCCTACAAAAATTCCGGCGAATTTTCCAGCCAATGTTTATTTACGTTTCCCGCCAAAATAGTGCGTTAGTTCCCGCGCAAAACACGAGTCAGCTGATCCAGGTCGTTGTCTGTTGACACGAACGACCCAGCCGCCCACTGCTGGGTGTGAGTAACCCAGGGTCGTACCGCCCACTGCTGGGTCTGAGTAACCCAGGGGTCGTACCGCCCACTGCTGGGTGTGAGTAACCCAGGGTCGTACCGCCCACTGCTGGGTCTGAGTAACCCAGGGGTCGTACCGCTGTGCTCACGTGGTCGTGTACAGGGGTCGTATAGCCTGGCAGTGGTCGTCATGTGGACTGGTTTGTGCTGGAGTGTCATTTTGATTGTCGTCCAGTGTTTACAGAGCCCCTTAGAGCCCCAGGCTCTGTGTTACAGCCTGGTAGTAGAGTCCATAGTTCGATCACAGAGCCTCTCTGGTACTCACATAAGGCCGTGGTGGTGTTGTCGTTCCAGTGTTGCCATGTTGTCGTTCCAGTGTTGCCATGTGTTGGTCTGGTCATACCAGGGCACACTGGTCGTGCCTGTATTGGTAACCGTGTGTTCTGGTCTCATACAGGAAATACAGAAGTTAAAGATGACAGATTGTCATTGCTGTAACTGTACTTTGTGTGTGTGTGTGTGTGTGTGTGTGTGTGTGGTGTGTGTGTGTGTGTGTGTGTGTAGTGTGTGTGTGTGTGTGTGTGTGTGTGTATGTGTGTGTGTGTGTGTGTGTGTGTTATTACATATCCTTATACTTCACATTACTAATTTCTTTTTCTGTCTTTTCAGGTAAAATCACAGCTGTTGTACGAGATGGTTGGCTCTGTATGTACCCAGCTGGCTCTATACCTGGCTCTGTATGTACCCAGCTGGCTCTATACCTGGCTGTGTATGTACCCAGCTGGCTCTATACCTGGCTCTGTATGTAGCCAGCTGGCTCTATACCTGGCTCTGTATGTAGCCAGCTGGCTCTATACCTGGCTCTGTATGTACCCAGCTGGCTCTATACCTGGCTCTGTATGTAGCCAGCTGGCTCTATACCTGGCTCTGTATGTAGCCAGCTGGCTCTATACCTGGCTCTGTATGTACCCAGCTGGCTCTATACCTGGCTCTGTATGTAGCCAGCTGGCTCTATACCTGGCTCTGTATGTAGCCAGCTGGCTCTATACCTGGCTCTGTATGTAGCCAGCTGGCTGAGTGGCCGGCTGTATGCTCAACAACATGGTAAGGTAGGATCATGACGCCTGGACTTATACCTCTCTGCTCTGCTCTGCTCTGTAGCTCCCTGCTCTGTAGCTCCCTGCTCTGCTCTGCTCTGTAGCTCTCTGCTCTGCTCTGCAGCTCCCTGCTCTGCTCTGCTCTGTAGCTCCCTGCTCTGCTCTGCAGCTCCCTGCTCTGCTCTGCTCTGCAGCTCCCTGCTCTGCTCTGCTCTGCTCTGTAGCTCCCTGCTCTGCTCTGCTCTACCTTTTACTTGGTGTTTTTTCGATCCCAGATTTACCTGGCTCTGTACTTATTGTCCCTAGAGTTCTCTCTCTCTCTCTCTCTCTCTCTCTCTCTCTCTCTCTCTCTCTCTCTCTCTCTCTCTCTCTCTCTCTCTCAGTCATCAGCTCAGCTCGCCTCCTTATTGGATACAGTTTTGCAATTTGGTGGCCGTAGTCTGAATAAAATGTAAATACAGGGACGCGTTCTGACCCAACTGGCTGGCTTCACTGAGGGTGGGGGCTGTACGTGGGAGGAGGGGGCTGTACGTGGGAGGAGGGGGCTGTACGAGACACTACTGTCGTGTTGGAGGGACTGCACGAGACACTACTGTCGTGTTGGAGGGACTGCACGAGACACTACTGTCGTGTTATAGGGGCTGTACGAGACAGGTACTGTCGTGTTGGAAGGACTGTACGAGACAGGTACTGTCGTTTTGGAGGGGCTGTACGAGACAGGTACTGTCGTGTTGGAGGGACTGTACGAGACAGGTACTGTCGTTTTGGAGGGGCTGTACGAGACACTACTGTCGTGTTGGAGGGACTGTACGAGACAGGTACTGCCGTGTTGGAGGGACTGTACGAGACACTACTGTCGTGTTGGAGGGACTGTACGAGACAGGTACTGCCGTGTTGGAGGGGCTGTAAGAGACACTACTGTCGTGTTGGAGGGGCTGTACGAGACAGTACTCATGTTGAATGTGTGGAGAGAGAGAGAGAGAGAGAGAGAGAGAGAGAGAGAGAGAGAGAGAGAGAGAGAGAGAGAGAGAGAGAGAGAGTTATGGAGTGAGAGGAGGTCACCCTTCTGTTCCTACAATACTTTTCCTTCCTCTCCCTCCCATTTATCTGCCTCTTCCATTGTGGCTGATTGTTTCCCCTCCTCTTCCCTTCCCACACCGTCATTGTGTCTCCTCTCCCACAGCTCCAACACTCTCCCTCATCCTCGTCCTGTTCTCCCTCACTCTCCACCATCCCAACACATGACCCGTCATTGTGACAGATGTAGACAGATCCCTGAGCCACACTCCGGGCTACGTCACTCATACGGTACGGACACACGTACAGCAAGGTACACTTGTACCACACCAGGACTTGTGTACCACACTTGTACCACACCAGGACTGGTGTACCACACTTGTACCACACCAGGACTGGTGTACCACACTTGTACCACACCAGGACTGGTGTACCACACTTGTACCACACCATGGCTGGTGTACCACACTTGTACCACACCAGGACTAGTGTACCACACTTGTACCATACCAGGACTTGTGTACCACACTTGTACCATACCAGGACTGGTGTACCACACTTGTACCACACCATGGCTGGTGTACCACACTTGTACCACACCAGGGGTGGTGTACCACACTTGTACCACACCAGGGCTGGTGTACCACACTTGTACCACACCAGGGGTGGTGCACCACGGCTGTGTGTGTGTGGTGGAGGAGTGTGGCGGGTGTATGTGGCTCCTTCCCCGCCATAATTATGAGTCCAGCGGCAGCCAACATAAACACAGTTTATTCATGGCGGGTCCCGCTCCTTCCTCCGTGTTTCTCTTTCTTGCTCGACCATATTTGTTGTACGTGTTCCTCTGTGTTGTTCTGAGAAGCGTGTGAATGAGGAAGGGGAAAATAGTTCACACGCCACAAGATATTAATGGCCTTATTTCCAAACAAGTGCAGCATGTCTGAATGGGTCGTATGTCAGGCAGCGTCGGGGGAGTTGCTGCCGGGTGGCGGGGAGGAGACTATCGTACTGCATCTGTCAAATTGACTTGTTTCTCCGTTTTTCTTTTCGTCTTAATGGAAGCCCGGGAGACATTTTTAGGACTTGCGTTAGGCTGTGTAAATATCGTGTGATAAGCTGTGTATCTGGTAGCCTGAGGCTTCCCGCCCTTGTGTATTTAATCCAATTTTGTGATGACTTCAGTTATTATAACTTGGCGGGGTCAGGACCCCCCCAACCAGAGGTCCCCCCCTGGTCGTCTTTCTTGAAGTCTTCATGAGCGACCCACATAAGGGATCGTCCTCCAGGGAGGAAACACCTTCATAATACACATGGTGTGTGTGTGTGTGTGTGTTGGACGGTGCACATGGTGTGTGTACCAGGACGGTGCACATGGTGTGTGTACCAGGACGGTGCACAGGCTGTGTGTGTATGAACTGTAGGAGGGGGGGTGTAGTGATGGTTGCCGAGTACACAGGGGTTGTAGATGAGGTGTGTGTGTGTGTGTGTGTGTGTGTGTGTACCATGGTTGCCTACCATTACAGTGTATTTGGTTCGTGTGTGAGAACATGGGGTGCGTCACAGGGATGAGCTGGGCAGGTGTACACAGAGTGTGGTTTGTGTTTAGTAGAAAGTGCGTGGTGATGGTGAGTGCGTGCGTGTGTGTGTGGGAGGGCCACAGAAGGTAATAGTAGTAAAATTCAATAAAACAGCTGAGTGTGTTGGGCAGGTGAGCTGGTGTTTGTCTCGTTCCCATGGCAACCGTGACGCAGTGGGGGGATGGGGGGGGTAGTGATGGGGGGGGGACATGGATGAAGGGGGGGGGATGGGGTAATTTACGAGGGCAGACGGAGCGGTAGAACTTACCAGAACTTATTCGTGTTTCTTGTTCATGTTCTGACGTGTAGAACTTCGTCTGTTTGTCGTTAACAGAACAACAGTCGTACGTCTGTTAGATGCAGCTGGAGGGTCTGGTAGCCTACTGTTGTCTGGTGAACATCAACATTAGAACAATATGTTCACACATGAACAGACGAACTGTGTGTGGCTTATGTTTGCTGGTGAACACTTGTTCATGTTCATGATGAACAGTGTAACTTCGTTCACTGAATAGGATTTGAGTTGAGGGTCTTGTTTGCTGATAATTATAATAATGATAATAGTAATGATAATAATAATAATGATAATATAATAATAATCATAGTAATGATAATGATGATAATGATGATATAGTAATAATGATAATAATAATATTAATGATAATAATAATAATAATAATAATAATAATAATAATTGACATTCATGTAGCGGGCTGGACCAGCTGGGATGGGCCCAGTGTGGTTATGGTGCCCAACTGCAACTTGGGGACGAGGGATCTCTGGTGGTAGGAGGTGATGGTGGCGGGGATGGTGCATTAGCTCCTTCCCGAACGGTTGGATGAGGTGCAGGTGATGGTTGGAGAGAGAGCAGTGTGTTGAGCGTCTCATGATGTGTGTGAGGGACCCGGGATGACCTTGTGTGCCCTGGTGTGTGGTGGCTGGGGAGGAAGACCTGGCTGGGGCAGGCATAGGTGGGTGTGGGGAGGATGAAAGCTGTGTACTAGATGTTCTGGAGTCCAGGTGGAGGGAGTCCAGGTGGAGGGAGACCAGGTGGAGGGAGTCCAGGTGGATGTACAGACAAGGGCTGGGGGACCTGCTGGTGATAGTGGTGACCAGTTCCTTCTAGCTCAGCTTATCGTCCAGCGTGACACAGAGAAGCTTGGTGGAGTGGACAACCTGGAGGGGACTGGGACCTAGTGAGACAGTAGGGGGTGGGACAGGGCTGGAAGCTTGGTGGAGTGGACAACCTGGAGGGGACTGGGACCTAGTGAGACAGTAGGGGGTGGGACAGGGCTGGAAGCTTGGTGGAGTGGACAGCCTGGAGGGGACTGGGACCTAGTGAGACAGTAGGGGGTGGGACAGGGCTGGAAGCTTGGTGGAGTGGACAACCTGGAGGGGACTGGGACCTAGTGAGACAGTAGGGGGTGGGACAGGGCTGGAAGCTTGGTGGAGTGGACAACCTGGAGGGGACTGGGACCTAGTGAGACAGTAGGGGGTGGGACAGGGCTGGAAGCTTGGTGGAGTGGACAGCCTGGAGGGGACTGGGACCTTAAACCTTGTCCCTAGTGTGTTTCCATCACTCGTCCGTCAGTCCTGCACTACAACATCACGTCTACGTAACCTTACTACTACAGGTTTCCTCGTTAATTTCGTGTTATGTTCTCGTGTTGTGGTGTGTGGCCCTCTCCACCAGTGTTGACTGGTGGCCACACGTCTACCTGGTGATGACCAGTGTTGACTGGTGGCCACACGTCTACCTAGTGATGACCTGAGTGTTGACTGGTGGCCACACGTCTACCTGGTGATGACCAGTGTTGACTGGTGGCCACACGTCTACCTGGTGATGACCAGTGTTGACTGGTGGCCACACGTCTACCTGGTGATGACCAGTGTTGACTGGTGGCCACACGTCTACCTGGTGAAATCGTCCCTGCCCCCCCTGGTGGCCGGGCCTACGTGAGGCCCCTCAGCTGTGTGTGTCATGCATCGTCTCCTGCCTTCTTCTGTACCTTCTCTCTTAACTCTCTTCCTCTCTGCGTTATTTTACTAGCTGTAACCCAACCAGAGAAACACATTCCAGGTTTGGTTATATGCAAGATACGAACAGTTTGCTGAATATTCCCTTATCCTAGAACGATATTATGATATTCACCCGCAGATATTTGGTCGTCTTCGCTATTCTCCCCGTGTGGGACTCTTGGTCCCAGGTTTGGGACGACGTAGGATCCCTAAGTTCCCCCTCACACACACACACACAGACTCCTGCAGCTTATTTCCTGCCACATGATAATCGTGTTGAGACCCCCCCCCCAGCCCCGTGTGTGTGTGTGTGTGTGTGTGTGTGTGTGTGGTGTGTGTGTGTGTGTGGTGTGTGTGTGTGTGTGTGTGTGTGTGTGTCTGGTGGTTGTGGGGTCGTTCTTGTTGTCTTATAGCTTCACTAATGGTCGTTTTCCAGGACTTGCTTTCAGTGTTTAGAATCGTCGTTTGCCTGGTGTGGTCGTGGTGTGGGTCGTCCACTGTTGTTTGTTGTTCTGGTCGTGGGGTCGTGACTCACGACCACTGCCGTGGTTGGTCGTCATTATTGTGGTAGTACTGGTCGTGGTGGTGGTCGTGGTGGTGGTGGTGGTGGTGGTCGTGGTCGTGGTGGTGGTCGTGGTGGTGGTAGTGGTGGTGGTCGTGGTCGTGGTGGTGGTAGTACTGGTCGTGGTGGTGGTGGTCGTGGTGGTGGTAGTACTGGTCGTGGTGGTCGTGGTCGTGGTCGTGGTGGTGGTAGTACTGGTCGTGGTGGTGGTCGTGGTGGTGGTAGTACTGGTCGTGGTGGTGGTGGTCGAGGTCGTGGTGGTGGTCGTGGTGGTGGTAGTGGTGGTGGTCGTGGTCGTGGTGGTGGTAGTGGTGGTGGTGGTGGTGGTGATGGTCGTGGTGGTGGTAGTACTGGTCGTGGTGGTGGTAGTACTGGTCGTGGTGGTGGTCGTGGTGGTGGTAGTACTGGTCGTGGTGGTGGTGGTCGAGGTCGTGGTGGTGGTCGTGGTGGTGGTAGTGGTGGTGGTCGTGGTCGTGGTGGTGGTAGTCGTGGTGGTCGTGGTGGTGGTAGTACTGGTCGTGGTGGTGGTAGTACTGGTCGTGGTGGTGGTAGTACTGGTCGTGGTGGTCGTGGTCGTGGTCGTGGTGGTGGTAGTACTGGTCGTGGTGGTGGTGGTCGTGGTGGTGGTAGTGGTGGTGGTGGTGGTGGTGATGGTCGTGGTGGTGGTCGTGGTGGTGGTGGTGGTGGTGGTGGTGGTCGTGGTGGTGGTCGTGGTGGTCGTGGTGGTGGTGGTCGTGGTGGTGGTAGTACTGGTCGTGGTGGTGGTCGTGGTGGTGGTAGTACTGGTCGTGGTGGTGGTGGTCGTGGTGGTGGTAGTACTGGTCGTGGTGGTGGTGGTCGTGGTGGTGGTGGTCGTGGTGGTGGTCGTGGTGGTGGTGGTCGTGGTGGTGGTCGTGGTGGTGGTGGTCGTGGTGGTGGTAGTACTGGTCGTGGTGGTGGTGGTCGTGGTGGTGGTCGTGGTGGTGGTGGTCGTGGTGGTGGTAGTACTGGTCGTGGTGGTGGTGGTCGTGGTGGTGGGGTCGTGGTGGTGGTCGTGGTGGTGGTCGTGGTGGTGGTGGTCGTGGTGGTGGTAGTACTGGTCGTGGTGGTGGTGGTCGTGGTGGTGGTGGTCGTGGTGGTGGTCGTGGTGGTGGTGGTCGTGGTGGTGGTAGTACTGGTCGTGGTGGTGGTGGTCGTGGTGGTGGTGGTCGTGGTGGTGGTCGTGGTGGTGGTGGTCGTGGTGGTGGTCGTGGTGGTGGTAGTACTGGTCGTGGTGGTGGTGGTGATGGTCGTGGTGGTCGTGGTGGTCGTGGTGGTGGTCGTGGTGGTCGTGGTCGTGGTGGTCGTGGTGGTGGTGGTCGTGGTCGTGGTAGGGTGGGTGGGTGTAGGTGACTACATATTAATTATCATCTCTACAATCACACTACCTCACAAACCTTGCACGACTCTCCTCTACTCTTCTCTCTTCCTGTAGATGTATGTTGTTGTTCTGCTCCGCTACTTCAAAACCGGTTCTTTGCGCGTCTCTGCCTTAGGGCTGTTGTGTGCGCGACGGCCAGAGGGAGTTTTACACTTGTCTTGCCCCGACTCTTGTATGTATGTACTACCATGTTTTAACACACACACACACACACACCAGCCTGAGCCAGGTAGCCATTTATCGACCAGCCCTGATGGGAGGATGAACACTTGGGTTGGCTGTGGGCCGACTGCCGCGCCCTGAATTTCAACCCAGGCCAGCCCGCGTGTGAATCATGGTCAGCAACGCTACCTTGTGTGCACCATACAGCCTTAGCCTTGATGTTTACATGTGTGAGTGACGTCAGGACTGTGAGGGGTCGGGTGACCTTTGACCTTTAGCAGGTCAGCAGTTGACCTTACCTGGGGATATATATACCTGGAGGATAGAAACCTTCCCAAAATATCTTGGCCAGCTCTCCTCCCTACCTGGCCAGCTCTCCTCCCTACCTGGCCAGCTCTCCTCCCTACCTGGCCAGCTCTCCTCCCTACCTGGCCAGCTCTCCTCCCTACCTACCTGGCCAGCTCCCCTCCCTCCCTCCCTCCCTGGCGCCTCGGTACACAGTCGTGGGTTCGAGCCCCCATGTATTGACTTGACGACTCACGTGACCTTTACTGTGGATGGGTGGATCTGGCTCCCAGGGTGGATCTTGCTCCCAGGGTGGGTGGGTCTTGCTCCCAGGGTGGGTGGGTCTTGCTCCCAGGGTGGGTGGGTCTTGCTCCCAGGGTGGGTCTTGCTCCCAGGGTGGGTGGGTCTTGCTCCCAGGGTGGGTAGGTCTTGCTCCCAGGGTGGGTGGGTCTGGCTCCCAGGGTGGGTGGGTCTTGCTCCCAGGGTGGGTGGGTCTTGCTCCCAGGGTGGATGGGTCTGGCTCCCAGGGTGGGTGGGTCTTGCTCCCAGGGTGGGTGGGTCTGGCTCCCAGGGTGGGTCTGGCTCCCAGGGTGGGTGGGTCTTGCTCCCAGGGTGGGTGGGTCTTGCTCCCAGGGTGGGTGGGTCTTGCTCCCAGGGTGGGTCTTACTCCCAGGGTGGGTGGGTCTGGCTCCCAGGGTGGGTGGGTCTGTCTCCCAGGGTGGGTGGGTCTGTCATTATGGATACAATTCTCATTATTATTTATCTCTATTTACTATAATAATGTGATGTATGATATTATAGATTGATATCATTATTGTGATGTATGATATTATAGATTGATATCATTATTGTGATGTATGATATTATAGATTGATATCATTATTGTGATGTATGATATTATAGATTGATATCATTATTGTGATGTATGATATTATAGATTGATATCATTATTGTGATGTATGATATTATAGATTGATATCATTATTGTGATGTATGATATTATAGATTGATATCATTATTGTCATGTATGATATTATAGATTGATATCATTATTGTGATGTATGATATTATAGATTGATATCATTATTGTGATGTATGATATTATAGATTGATATCATTATTGTCATGTATGATATTATAGATTGATATCATTATTGTGATGTATGATATTATAGATTGATATCATTATTGTCATGTCTGATATTATAGATTGATATCATTATTGTGATGTATGATATTATAGATTGATATCATTATTGTGATGTATGATATTATAGATTGATATCATTATTGTGATGTATGATATTATAGATTGATATCATTATTGTGATGTATGATATTATAGATTGATATCATTATTGTGATGTATGATATTATAGATTGATATCATTATTGTGATGTATGATATTATAGATTGATATCATTATTGTCATGTATGATATTATAGATTGATATCATTATTGTGATGTATGATATTATAGATTGATATCATTATTGTGATGTATGATATTATAGATTGATATCATTATTGTGATGTATGATATTATAGATTGATATCATTATTGTGATGTATGATATTATAGATTGATATCATTATTGTGATGTATGATATTATAGATTGATATCATTATTGTGATGTATGATATTATAGATTGATATCATTATTGTGATGTATGATATTATAGATTGATATCATTATTGTCATGTATGATATTATAGATTGATATCATTATTGTGATGTATGATATTATAGATTGATATCATTATTGTGATGTATGATATTATAGATTGATATCATTATTGTCATGTATGATATTATAGATTGATATCATTATTGTGATATTCTTACCAGTGAGGAACCACACCATTCATGATCACACAGTAAACAATGTTACTTATTGTTTACGTACAATGTGTTTTGTTTACAATCATCACATTTGGCGGGAAGGAACACGTGTATTTGTTTACCTTAAGGTGGGTGGGTGGGGTGGGAACCACTCTTACATTGTGTGTGTGTGTGTGTGTGTGTGTGTGTGGGTGGGTGGGTGGGTGTGTGTGTGTGTGTGTGTGTGTGTTCACTGGGGGCCAGGAGTCACGTGACCTTGACCCGTCCTGGTCATGATATGTATCAGGAGGTCACAAGGTCAGAGGTTACGGCCGGGGTCATTGCTTCTCCACCAGTGAGGTGAAGCGTCCAGGGGCATGCCATACCCCTGGTATACCCCCAGACACTCCCCTACACCCCTACAACACCCCCAGACACTCCCCTACACCCCTACAACACCCCCAGACACTCCCCTACACCGCTACAACACCCCCAGACACTCCCCTACACCCCTACAACACCCCCAGACACTCCCCTACACCCCTACAACACCCCCAGACACTCCCCTACACCCCTACAACACCCCCAGACACCCCTACACCCCTACAACGCCCCCAGACACTCCCCTACACCCCTACAACGCCCCCAGACACTCCCCTACACCCCTACAACGCCCCCAGACACTCCCCTACACCCCTACAACACCCCCAGACGCTTCCCTACACCCCTACAACACCCCCAGAGACTTCCAGACCTCCCAACACACCTCCAACATTGTTGACTCTACCTCCAACACTCGCGGACCTTTAGGTAAGACGTCTCCAACAAGAGACGGGAGACATGCATCCATCCCTGCCTGACCGTCTCTCTATAACTGGATGATGTGGGGGTTGGGGGGTTGGGGGGGGGAGGTTGTGATGACAGGGTCTGCTGGGGTTGGGGGGGGAGGGAGGGAGGGAGGGGTTATAATGGGAGAGTTGTAGGGTTGTAGGTCAGATGTGTGCAGGCAAGTGACGTGGGATGACATGACTGGCCAGACATGAGGCTGGACCTTCCTAGTGATGATGGGGGACGACAACAACAACAACAACAACAACAACAACAACAACAACAACAACAACAACAACACACACACACACACACACACACACACACACACACACACACACACACACACACGTGTCTGGCTGCTGACGTCAAGAGGAAGAAGGTGGACGTGATAGAAGATGGGAGACGTGATGACGGACAGATGAAGCACATGTGACACAAGTATGAACCATGTCATCGCTCGAGGTAATGGAGGTCAGTTGGGGACAACCTCATTACCTCGTATTTACCATTTACGTTGAAATTACACTCGAGAAGGTCAGGTTTACCCTGGAACACGGGCAGCGGGTGGCCTGCTGCTGTACCCGCCTGTAAAAACCTTTTGGTATGGTGTGGGTGGTCCGTGTGCC
The DNA here is from genome assembly GCF_036320965.1 of Panulirus ornatus. Classification (NCBI taxonomy): domain Eukaryota; kingdom Metazoa; phylum Arthropoda; class Malacostraca; order Decapoda; family Palinuridae; genus Panulirus; species Panulirus ornatus. Next base: position 27,990,537 of record NC_092235.1, read on the forward strand.
GGGAGAATGGTGTGGATGGTCCGTGTGCCGGGGGAATGGTGTGGGTGGTCCGTGTGTCGGGGGAATGGTGTGGATGGTCCGTGTGCCGGGGGAATGGTGTGGGTGGTCCGTGTGTCGGGGGAATGGTGTGGATGGTCCGTGTGCCGGGAGAATGGTGTGGATGGTCCGTGTGCCGGGGGAATGGTGTGGGTGGTCCGTGTGCCGGGAGAATGGTGTGGATGGTCCGTGTGCCGGGGGAATGGTGTGGGTGGTCCGTGTGTCGGGGGAATGGTGTGGATGGTCCGTGTGCCGGGGGAATGGTGTGGATGGTCCGTGTGCCGGGAGAATGGTGTGGATGGTCCGTGTGCCGGGGGAATGGTGTGGGTGGTCCGTGTGTCGGGGGAATGGTGTGGATGGTCCGTGTGCCGGGGGAATGGTGTGGATGGTCCGTGTGCCGGGGGAATGGTGTGGGTGGTCCGTGTGCCGGGGGAATGGTGTGGGTGGTCCGTGTGCCGGGGGAATGGTGTGGGTGGTCCGTGTGTCGGGGGAATGGTGTGGATGGTCCGTGTGCCGGGGGAATGGTGTGGATGGTCCGTGTGCCGGGGGAATGGTGTGGGTGGTCCGTGTGTCGGGGGAATGGTGTGGATGGTCCGTGTGCCGGGGGAATGGTGTGGATGGTCCGTGTGCCAGGGGAATGGTGTGGGTGGTCCGTGTGCCAGGGGAATGGTGTAGATGGTCCGTGTGCCGGGGGAATGGTGTGGGTGGTCCGTGTGTCGGGGGAATGGTGTGGATGGTCCGTGTGCCGGGGGAATGGTGTGGGTGGTCCGTGTGCCGGGGGAATAGTGTGGGTGGTCCGTGTGTCGGGGGAATGGTGTGGGTGGTCCGTGTGCCGGGGGAATGGTGTGGGTGGTCCGTGTGCCGGGGGAATGGTGTGGGTGGTCCGTGTGCCGGGGAATGGTGTGGGTGGTCCGTGTGCCGGGGGAATGGTGTGGATGGTCCGTGTGCCGGGGGAATGGTGTGGGTGGTCCGTGTGCCGGGGAATGGTGTGGGTGGTCCGTGTGCCGGGGGAATGGTGTGGATGGTCCGTGTGCCGGGGGAATGGTGTGGGTGGTCCGTGTGCCGGGGAATGGTGTGGATGGTCCGTGTGCCGGGGGAATGGTGTGGGTGGTCCGTGTGCCGGGGGAATGGTGTGGATGGTCCGTGTGCCGGGGGAATGGTGTGGGTGGTCCGTGTGCCGGGGGAATGGTGTGGGTGGTCCGTGTGCCGGGGGAATGGTGTGGGTGGTCCGTGTGTCGGGGGAATGGTGTGGGTGGTCCGTGTGCCGGGGGAATGGTGTGGGTGGTCCGTGTGCCGGGGGTAAAGACCATGGCATTACTGTTAATGATGGCTGACGGCCGGCCAGGGGCTGGGAGAGGCCGAGTGAGAGTTGTGTTGGGAGAGCTAAAGTGAGAGTAGTGTCGGGTGATGAGAGGAGTCAAGTGAGAGCAGGGTTGGGTGTTGCGACACCTGACGTGTGTGGAAGTGGTACACTGTGCAGGACGAACTGGTTGTACATGTGTACACGGGATGGGAGAGGGTGTACACGTACAGGTGATGTGTACATGGCATGGTAGAGGGTGTACACGTACAGGTGATGTGTACACGGGTGGGAGAGGGTGTACACGTCCAGGTGATGTGTACACGGGTGGCAGAGGGTGTACACGTCCAGGTGATGTGTACATGGCATGGTAGAGGGTGTACACGTACAGGTGATGTGTACACGGGATGGTAGAGGGTGTACACGTACAGGTGATGTGTACATGGCATGGTAGAGGGTGTACACGTACAGGTGATGTGTACATGGCATGGTAGAGGGTGTACACGTCCAGGTGATGTGTACATGGTATGGTAGAGGGTGTACACGTACAGGTGATGTGTACATAGGATGGTGTACTTGCTGGTATCATGGAGGGAAAGTGAG